>NC_141687.1:1703177406-1703344906 GCF_964263255.1 Lissotriton vulgaris
ACCCACAGAAGCAGCCTTAAAATGTGTCTAGGGTCTGCCATTGCAGAACCTGCGTGCAGTCTGGTACTGTCATGCTGGCTGGGCAAGTGCACCCACTTTCCAGCCCCTAAACCTTCCCTTAACTTCATATTAGTCACCCCTATGGTAGGCCCTAGGGCAGGGTGCATTGTAAGTGTAAGGTAGGACATGCCCTGATGTGTGTGGCATGTCCTAGTAGTGAATTACAACCAAATTCGTTTTTCACTATTGTAAGGCTACCTGCTCCCTTTAGGCCAGAATGGGCTGCTGGAATTATTACACTCTATAATCCCAGCAGGCTCAGGGAACATGGTAGAGAGTCATGTTTAGTATGCCTGAACTCAGAATAATAAAATACTTCTTTAGTAAAGTTTATTTTAATATCCTGGGTTTGCAAATGCTACTTTTAGAAAGTTAGCATTTGCTTGTCTAACCATTTCAGCCCGCCTCTGCTCTTGTGTGTATCTGACTGTCTGAGTGTGTGAGTGACAGTGCTGGGTGTTGACAGGTGGTGAATGGCAGTATGACACCTTAGTGGGAGGTGGGAGTTTCCCTGAGTGATGCATCAGGCTGTGCTCTGCCTCCACAATGCTGGCTCCGCCCTCCTGGGGAGCGACTGATGACTCAGCCTGCACCTGGACCAGGAAGGACCGAAGCTTGTCAACAAAGTGCTCAAGCTGCCCCTGTCTTCACAATGCCGGCTCCGCCCCCCTGGGGAGCGGCTGATGGGCCTGCCCTCACACTGAATGCAGAAGCAGAAGTACCCACCACAAGTGCTCAGGGACTGAGAACAGTTATGCAAAGGCCCCCCTGGCCTGTAAGAACAAAAGAAACTGGGTATAAAAGTAGGAGCCCTGCTCCTTGTAAATTAGATCCTGTTTGCGCAAAGAAGAAGCTCTGCCCAAGGAGAAGGACCCTGGAAGCTGCATGGAGAAGTACTGCCTCTGACCCCAAGAGACTGGCCTGTGGTGGGTGCCTTGCTGCTGAAGGAGAGCAGGAGAAGAAAGACTGAAAGACTTTGCTTTTATTCAACTTGTGCCAAACTTTTACCAAGATCTCCAAGGGCTTGCTGTGGAACTTGCCCCCTGAACTGCGCCCCAGGAACAGTGGGCGCTACCCCCCCCTGGAAAGAGAAGCTGTCATGAGATCTGCATCTGCCTGGTAAAGCCTCCTGAGGAAAAGCGGAGGGCGCTGTGAAGGAATCACTGCGCCCCCTGAGAGGCCCTTGGCACCCCCGTCCCGCCAAGCAACGCATCTGCTTCCTGGCAGGCCTCAGATAACATCGCCAGGACCAGCCTCGCTGGCCCCAGCACCGTGCCTGTCGCCTGCCTAACTGCGGACTGCACCGCAAGACCGGACTCTGCCTTTTGCCCACCTGCTCCTAAGGAGAAAGTGCCTTGAAGCCCCAGCCGCCGCCGTTCGTGTGCAGCAGCGGCGTGGGGAGAGAAGGAGCACTCCCTGTGCTTTGCCAAGGCTTGTTTTGTGCCTCACTTTGCTGCCCGGGGCGCCGCCCCCTCTTTCCAGGACTCGAGGCGCTTTGTCTCTCTGGCCCGGCCCGCGCCGCAACGCCAACCTTCAAGCCCGAGCCGAGCCGCCGCTCTGACTGGCCCAGGAAGGAAGACACCGCGACGCGGGACACCGAGCTGACCCATGACATTGCCGCCTCAACCTTCGCCTAATCTTTAAAGGTACTGTGTGTCCCCTCGCGGTGCGAGCATCCTGCCCTTTGCAGCTCGCACCGCCCTCTGTGACCTTCCGTGCCCTGGGAGCCCCGCAGCTGCAGTCTGCACCTCAGCACGAGCCTCCCCTCTCCAGAGAGGCTCGCACCGCTCCTGGCCCCCCCGAGGCCCCCCCTGACACTCCCTGTGGCCGGCGCCCCCTCCGCAGCGAGTCCCACACAGCTGTGACTCATTCTGGCAGGCCAGGCCCGATTTTCAAGCAGGAGCTGCACAGAGGCGCTGGGAAGCACACAGAAGCGCCAGAAAGCACTATACTTGGCAGGAACTGGGCAAAAGGCCCTAAAAGAATACCTTTGAAAGACTAGAAGAAGTAGAATAAGAACTGTGGCATATTTACAAGTTGCTGGAACCATTTTTTTAAACTACGCAAAGACTGTATTTACAAGCCTGATCTAAAGATATATATAAAGAAGATATTTTTACAAAAATACAGTCTAGTGTCATTGTGTGGTGGGTTGGTGGTGTTTGGTGTGATACTGCAGATGTTTAACCCTATGTGCCCCAGAGATTAGCCTAGACTGCTTGCGCCACACTACCTAGAGGGTAAGCAGAGGTTGTTCTTGGAGGTAACCCTTTGCCCTGACCAGGAAGAGAGAGTCCCTGCTTGTCGCCAGTACTGCACTGCGCCAACTAGAGACTCCCCCTTCCAACATTGGTGGCAGCGGTGGGATCGCGAATTTACATTTGCAGTGTTTTACCTTAGCTACTGACCATTGCATAGTGATTACAGTCCAGTAACCTAAGCCACAGACTTTTTTTGATTTATGTGTTGCTAGAAGAGATCTCCATGTGTTTTACGTCATGCCGGTGTCAGTGAAAATGGAAAAGGCACCATCCATTTCTTCTATTGACTGTGATTGGGAGAAACTAGAAAACTATACTGGGAAACAGCTCAAGAGCTTCTGCAAAAATTTGAACATTTCCATGACCGGACTCTCCAGAAGGGAGCAGTTCCAAAAGGCGCTGAGGGCCTGGGTCAAGGCAAGGAATGCCCCTGGAAAGGATTTTGAATTTGAGGATGCAGAACAGCAGCTGGAGGGACCCCTGACTCCAGAGTGGAGGGGTGCAACCTCCCCATTGGGTAGCAGTGTTTCTGGCCGAGGTCTGTCACCAGAGGAGCTGGCGGACAGACAGGCCACCCGAGAACATGAAATGAAGTTGGCGGAGCTGAAATGGAATTGCCAACTGGAGCTAGAATCTAGGAAGTTAGCCCTGGAAGAAATGAAAATGGAGCTTGCGCATGACTTAAGAATGAGGAAGCTTGACTTGGAGCTCGAGGGGCTTGAGGCCAGGAGGGCTTCAGCCCAGCAACAAGAAATATGTGTAGCTCAGAGATTGAGCTTTGCTGAGTTGGAGGTGGAGTCCAGCTCAGATGGTGGCAGCAACATTAAGGTATCTAGTGCTGACAGCATAGTGCGCGCACCTAGAGATATGGCACCTGACTTGGAGGGGGTTAACTTACATCAGGAGGTTCAAGGGCATGAGGTAGCTCCAGTAGTGCGCAGCGTCCCTGAAGGGAATAGGGTGGCTGGCGTAGGAGTTCATGGTCCTAGTGGTGGGAGGGATTCCCCCATGGTTGAGGTCCTGGTGGGTGAATGTAAGGACCGCCCAGAAGAGTGTGGGTTGTGCGACAGAGACAGTCCGCTACTGTCTGGCCAGTCTCAGAAGGATGGTGTGGAGTATGTGTGTGAGGCGCTGGATGGTGAGGTGAAGGATAGTTTGGTTAACCCTGCTAGGGGTCTGTGTAATCCAATTGTGGGAGAGCATACTTTAAGTCCCAGTTTTCCAGAGCTATGCCAACACCTGTTTGAGAGTGAGTTCTCTGACCCCAGGGAGCTCACATTGGAGGCAGACCTTGTGGTGGATTCCAGAGGGTCTGGAGAGGCATTGGGGTGTGATCCTGTGGGGAGTGGCTCAGGTATCTTCCAGCCCAGAGTGGTGGGAGTGGCGCAGAGTAGCCCAGCTAGGTCCTGTAGTAGTGAGAGCGGTGTAGGGCCTCACGTCCTGTCCTTGAGGGGAAGGAGTGAGAATGGGTTTTGTCCCGGTAGTGCCCAACCTCAGTCTCAGAGCCTGGATGGTTCTTTAAGGGAACACCAGGTGGGGAGCCTAGGCTGTCCGGATGAGTCACCCACTGAGGGGGATCCCCCAGTGGCTAGAGAACGTGGAGGCTCTGTAAACAGAGCTCCAGTAGTTCTGGTGTCTGGCAGTACCACTCCAGTTGGGAGGGTGCAGAAGTCCAGAGGGAGGGGCGAGAGGGGGAAAGAGTCCCCAGTGGAAGAACCAGTGGGTCAGGGGCCAGCCAGCAGGGCTGCGTCCCCAGTGAATGACCATGGGGACACCACTTCTGTCCTGGGGGATCTTCCCGCACTGTCAGATGGACAGGGGTTGGGAGATCTGCGCCAGGCAGACTGTCGCACGGCACATGAGCTATGTGCCACCCTCAGGGGGGGCATGCGTGCTCCCCGGGAAGTCCTGGTGCGCCAGGCAAGAGTTCAACTGCAGGGTTGGGTCCCTGAGTTGGAGAGCCAGGTTCAGGTGTTGTCTGATCTGGAGGGCAGGACCACTGTAATCAGTGTCCTGACCCATGTCACTTCTAGGGGTACCACTCCAGTTGGGAGTGGGCAGTACTCTGGAAGGGGGTGCAGAGGGAGGAAGTCATCGCCTCTGACCCCGGTTCAACTAGAGGGTCTAGACCCTAGGTTTAAGGGCCAGGTGCAGGGTGTCCCCCCTGACCTGGTGCCCCAGTTGCAGGATAGCACCCCTGAACTGGTGGGCGGATTGTGCAGGTCACCTGCCACAGGTGCCCTGACAATTCTGGAAGGGGGTACCACTCCAGGTGGGAGGGTACAGAGCCCCAAGGAGGAGGACTGGGTGTGGGGGAGGCTACCCCAGTCTTGGGTCCAGCTGCCAGGTAGAGGCCTGGAGCTGGTGTGTCAGTGCCAGGATGTCATACCTGACCTGACAGGAGAGAGAGGGGACAAAGGGTGCCAAGCACCTGGGGCTACTGCCCCCCGCTCTTTAAGGCCACAGAGGTTTGAGAGCCCTGAGAGGCATAAGGCCTGGGTCTCATTCCTGACTACTGTCAGTGGCCACTGTGATTTGATGACTGTCTGTTGGGACACACCTGGGAGCGAATTAAGACTAGGTGCTGCCAAGGTGGTGTCCACAGAGGAAGAGAAGGGTGCCCCATGGAGTAGCTGGGTGGACCCTGAGAGTATGTACAGAGGATTTAAAATAGGTTCCGATTGGCGTAGAACTGGAATGTGCCCCTGCTGTTGCGGGCCAGGTCCATGTTCTATCGCCCCAAGCAGGGAAGCCCATCACAGTGGTGATTGGTCTACCCTGCGTTTTGGCTGGAAGGGGGTTGTGTTGGACCTGGGCCTCTTGGCAGGGTCATCCCTAAACTTTTTGCCTACCTCCAATACTCTCTCTGACCTATTTTGTTTGGTTTAATGACTCTGGGCACTTTACCACTGCTGACCAGTGCTAAAGTGCATATGCTCTCCCTACTGAAAAGTGTACATGTGATTGATGTCCATGATTGGTTCATTGGATTTACTGTTAGTCCCTAGTAAAGTGCACCCGGAGTGCCAGGGCTTGTAAATGCCAATACTGCTAGTGGGCCTGCAGCGCTGGTTGCGCCACCCACAGAAGCAGCCTTAAAATGTGTCTAGGGTCTGCCATTGCAGAACCTGCGTGCAGTCTGGTACTGTCATGCTGGCTGGGCAAGTGCACCCACTTTCCAGCCCCTAAACCTTCCCTTAACTTCATATTAGTCACCCCTATGGTAGGCCCTAGGGCAGGGTGCATTGTAAGTGTAAGGTAGGACATGCCCTGATGTGTGTGGCATGTCCTAGTAGTGAATTACAACCAAATTCGTTTTTCACTATTGTAAGGCTACCTGCTCCCTTTAGGCCAGAATGGGCTGCTGGAATTATTACACTCTATAATCCCAGCAGGCTCAGGGAACATGGTAGAGAGTCATGTTTAGTATGCCTGAACTCAGAATAATAAAATACTTCTTTTAGTAAAGTTTATTTTAATATCCTGGGTTTGCAAATGCTACTTTTAGAAAGTTAGCATTTGCTTGTCTAACCATTTCAGCCCGCCTCTGCTCTTGTGTGTATCTGACTGTCTGAGTGTGTGAGTGACAGTGCTGGGTGTTGACAGGTGGTGAATGGCAGTATGACACCTTAGTGGGAGGTGGGAGTTTCCCTGAGTGATGCATCAGGCTGTGCTCTGCCTCCACAATGCTGGCTCCGCCCTCCTGGGGAGCGACTGATGACTCAGCCTGCACCTGGACCAGGAAGGACCGAAGCTTGTCAACAAAGTGCTCAAGCTGCCCCTGTCTTCACAATGCCGGCTCCGCCCCCCCTGGGGAGCGGCTGATGGGCCTGCCCTCACACTGAATGCAGAAGCAGAAGTACCCACCACAAGTGCTCAGGGACTGAGAACAGTTATGCAAAGGCCCCCCTGGCCTGTAAGAACAAAAGAAACTGGGTATAAAAGTAGGAGCCCTGCTCCTTGTAAATTAGATCCTGTTTGCGCAAAGAAGAAGCTCTGCCCAAGGAGAAGGACCCTGGAAGCTGCATGGAGAAGTACTGCCTCTGACCCCAAGAGACTGGCCTGTGGTGGGTGCCTTGCTGCTGAAGGAGAGCAGGAGAAGAAAGACTGAAAGACTTTGCTTTTATTCAACTTGTGCCAAACTTTTACCAAGATCTCCAAGGGCTTGCTGTGGAACTTGCCCCCTGAACTGCGCCCCAGGAACAGTGGGCGCTACCCCCCCCTGGAAAGAGAAGCTGTCATGAGATCTGCATCTGCCTGGTAAAGCCTCCTGAGGAAAAGCGGAGGGCGCTGTGAAGGAATCACTGCGCCCCCTGAGAGGCCCTTGGCACCCCCGTCCCGCCAAGCAACGCATCTGCTTCCTGGCAGGCCTCAGATAACATCGCCAGGACCAGCCTCGCTGGCCCCAGCACCGTGCCTGTCGCCTGCCTAACTGCGGACTGCACCGCAAGACCGGACTCTGCCTTTTGCCCACCTGCTCCTAAGGAGAAAGTGCCTTGAAGCCCCAGCCGCCGCCGTTCGTGTGCAGCAGCGGCGTGGGGAGAGAAGGAGCACTCCCTGTGCTTTGCCAAGGCTTGTTTTGTGCCTCACTTTGCTGCCCGGGGCGCCGCCCCCTCTTTCCAGGACTCGAGGCGCTTTGTCTCTCTGGCCCGGCCCGCGCCGCAACGCCAACCTTCAAGCCCGAGCCGAGCCGCCGCTCTGACTGGCCCAGGAAGGAAGACACCGCGACGCGGGACACCGAGCTGACCCATGACATTGCCGCCTCAACCTTCGCCTAATCTTTAAAGGTACTGTGTGTCCCCTCGCGGTGCGAGCATCCTGCCCTTTGCAGCTCGCACCGCCCTCTGTGACCTTCCGTGCCCTGGGAGCCCCGCAGCTGCAGTCTGCACCTCAGCACGAGCCTCCCCTCTCCAGAGAGGCTCGCACCGCTCCTGGCCCCCCCGAGGCCCCCCCTGACACTCCCTGTGGCCGGCGCCCCCTCCGCAGCGAGTCCCACACAGCTGTGACTCATTCTGGCAGGCCAGGCCCGATTTTCAAGCAGGAGCTGCACAGAGGCGCTGGGAAGCACACAGAAGCGCCAGAAAGCACTATACTTGGCAGGAACTGGGCAAAAGGCCCTAAAAGAATACCTTTGAAAGACTAGAAGAAGTAGAATAAGAACTGTGGCATATTTACAAGTTGCTGGAACCATTTTTTTAAACTACGCAAAGACTGTATTTACAAGCCTGATCTAAAGATATATATAAAGAAGATATTTTTACAAAAATACAGTCTAGTGTCATTGTGTGGTGGGTTGGTGGTGTTTGGTGTGATACTGCAGATGTTTAACCCTATGTGCCCCAGAGATTAGCCTAGACTGCTTGCGCCACACTACCTAGAGGGTAAGCAGAGGTTGTTCTTGGAGGTAACCCTTTGCCCTGACCAGGAAGAGAGAGTCCCTGCTTGTCGCTAGTACTGCACTGCGCCAACTAGAGACTCCCCCTTCCAACAGGGGTTAAAATAAGGCAGGCCAACCTCGCGGGGGGGGGTTAAAATAAGGCAGGCCAACCTCAGGGGGGGGGGGGGGTAAAATAAGGCAGGCCAACCTCGCGGGGGGGGGTTAAAATAAGGCAGGCCAACCTCGCGCGGGGGGGGGGGGGTTAAAATAAGGCAGGCCAACCTCGCGCGGGGGGGGGGGGGTTAAAATAAGGCAGGCCAACCTCGCGCCGGGGGGGGTAAAATAAGGCAGGCCAACCTCGCGCCGGGGGGGGGGTAAAATAAGGCAGGCCAACCTCGTGCGGGGGGGGGGGTAAAATAAGGCAGGCCAACCTCGCGCGGGGGGGGGGGGGGGTAAAATAAGGCAGGCCAACCTCGCGCGGGGGGGGGGTAAAATAAGGCAGGTCAACCTCGCGCGGGGGGGGGAAAATAAGGCAGGCCAACCTCGCGCGGGGGGGGGGGGTAAAATAAGGCAGGCCAACCTCGCGCGGGGGGGGTAAAATAAGGCAGGCCAACCTCGCGCGGGGGGGGGTAAAATAAGGCAGGCCAACCTCGCGCGGGGGGGTAAAATAAGGCAGGCCAACCTCACGCGGGGGGGGGGTAAAATAAGGCAGGCCAACCTCGCGCGGGGGGGGGTAAAATAAGGCAGGCCAACCTCGCACGGGGGGGGGTAAAATAAGGCAGGCCAACCTCGCGCGGGGGGGGGGGGGTAAAATAAGGCAGGCCAACCTCGCGCGGGGGGGGTAAAATAAGGCAGGCCAACCTTGCGCGGGGGGGGGTAAAATAAGGCAGGCCAACCTCGCGCGGGGGGGGGTAAAATAAGGCAGGCCAACCTCGCGCGGGGGGGGTAAAATAAGGCAGGCCAACCTCGCGCGGGGGGGGTAAAATAAGGCAGGCCAACCTCGCGCGGGGGGGGGTAAAATAAGGCAGGCCAACCTCGCGCGGGGGGGGTAAAATAAGGCAGGCCAACCTCACGGGGGGGGGGGTAAAATAAGGCAGGCCAACCTCGCGGGGGGGGTAAAATAAGGCAGGCCAACCTCGCGGGGGGGGGTAAAATAAGGCAGGCCAACCTCGGGGGGGGGGGGGGGGTAAAATAAGGCAGGCCAACCTCGCGGGGGGGTAAAATAAGGCAGGCCAACCTCGCGGGGGGGGTAAAATAAGGCAGGCCAACCTCGCGCGGGGGGGGGTAAAATAAGGCAGGCCAACCTCGCGCGGGGGGGGGTAAAATAAGGCAGGCCAACCTCGCGCGGGGGGGGTAAAATAAGGCAGGCCAACCTCGCGCGGGGGGGGTAAAATAAGGCAGGCCAACCTCGCGCGGGGGGGGTAAAATAAGGCAGGCCAACCTCGCGCGGGGGGGGTAAAATAAGGCAGGCCAACCTCGCGCGGGGGGGGGTAAAATAAGGCAGGCCAACCTCGCGCGGGGGGGGGGTAAAATAAGGCAGGCCAACCTCGCGCGGGGGGGGGGTAAAATAAGGCAGGCCAACCTCGCGCGGGGGGGGTAAAATAAGGCAGGCCAACCTCGCGCGGGGGGGGTAAAATAAGGCAGGCCAACCTCGCGCGGGGGGGGTAAAATAAGGCAGGCCAACCTCGCGGGGGGGGGGTAAAATAAGGCAGGCCAACCTCGCGGGGGGGGGGGGTAAAATAAGGCAGGCCAACCTCGCGCGGGGGGGGGTAAAATAAGGCAGGCCAACCTCGGGGGGGGTAAAATAAGGCAGGCCAACCTCGCGCGGGGGGGGTAAAATAAGGCAGGCCAACCTCGCGCGGGGGGGGGGTAAAATAAGGCAGGCCAACCTCGCGCGGGGGGGGGTAAAATAAGGCAGGCCAACCTCGCGCGGGGGGGGGTAAAATAAGGCAGGCCAACCTCGCGCGGGGGGGGTAAAATAAGGCAGGCCAACCTCGCGCGGGGGGGGGGGGGGTAAAATAAGGCAGGCCAACCTCGCGCGGGGGGGGGTAAAATAAGGCAGGCCAACCTCGCGCGGGGGGGGGGGGGGGGTAAAATAAGGCAGGCCAACCTCGCGCGGGGGGGGGGGGTAAAATAAGGCAGGCCAACCTCGCGCGGGGGGGGGGGGTAAAATAAGGCAGGCCAACCTCGCGCGGGGGGGGGGTAAAATAAGGCAGGCCAACCTCGCGCGGGGGGGGGTAAAATAAGGCAGGCCAACCGCGGGGGGGGGGTAAAATAAGGCAGGCCAACCTCGGGGGGGGTAAAATAAGGCAGGCCAACCTCGCGGGGGGGGTAAAATAAGGCAGGCCAACCTCGCGGGGGGGGTAAAATAAGGCAGGCCAACCTCGGGGGGGGGGTTAAAATAAGGCAGGCCAACCTCGGGGGGGGGGTTAAAATAAGGCAGGCCAACCTCGCGCGGGGGGGGTAAAATAAGGCAGGCCAACCTCGGGGGGGGTTAAAATAAGGCAGGCCAACCTCGGGGGGGGGGGGTTAAAATAAGGCAGGCCAACCTCGGGGGGGGGGGGGGGTTAAAATAAGGCAGGCCAACCTCGCGCGGGGGGGGGGGGGGGGGGGGGGGGTTAAAATAAGGCAGGCCAACCTCACGGGGGGGGTTAAAATAAGGCAGGCCAACCTCGCGGGGGGGGGTTAAAATAAGGCAGGCCAACCTCGCGCGGGGGGGGGTTAAAATAAGGCAGGCCAACCTCGGGGGGGGGGTAAAATAAGGCAGGCCAACCTCGCGCCGGGGGGGGGGGGGGTAAAATAAGGCAGGCCAACCTCGCGCCGGGGGGGGGGGGGGTAAAATAAGGCAGGCCAACCTCGCGCGGGGGGGGGGGGTAAAATAAGGCAGGCCAACCTCGCGCGGGGGGGGGGTAAAATAAGGCAGGCCAACCTCGCGCGGGGGGGGGGGTAAAATAAGGCAGGCCAACCTCGCGCCGGGGGGGGGTAAAATAAGGCAGGCCAACCTCGCGCGGTGGGGGGTAAAATAAGGCAGGCCAACCTCGCGCGGGGGGGTAAAATAAGGCAGGCCAACCTCGCGGGGGGGGTAAAATAAGGCAGGCCAACCTCGCGCAGGGGGGGGCAAAATAAGGCAGGCCAACCTCGCGCGGGGGGGGGTAAAATAAGGCAGGCCAACCTCGCGCGGGGGGGGGGGTAAAATAAGGCAGGCCAACCTCGCGCGGGGGGGGTAAAATAAGGCAGGCCAACCTCGCGCCGGGGGGGGTAAAATAAGGCAGGCCAACCTCGCGCCGGGGGGGTAAAATAAGGCAGGCCAACCTCGCGGGGGGGGGTTAAAATAAGGCAGGCCAACCTCGCGGGGGGGGGGGGTTAAAATAAGGCAGGCCAACCTCGCGCGGGGGGGTAAAATAAGGCAGGCCAACCTCGCGCGGGGGGGGGGGTAAAATAAGGCAGGCCAACCTCGCGCGGGGGGGGGGGGGTAAAATAAGGCAGGCCAACCTCGCGCGGGGGGGGGGGTAAAATAAGGCAGGCCAACCTCGCAGGGGGGGGTAAAATAAGGCAGGCCAACCTCGCGCGGGGGGGGGGGTAAAATAAGGCAGGCCAACCTCGCGCGGGGGGGGGGGGGTAAAATAAGGCAGGCCAACCTCGCGCGGGGGGGGGGGGGTAAAATAAGGCAGGCCAACCTCGCGCGGGGGGGGGGGTAAAATAAGGCAGGCCAACCTCGCGCGGGGGGGGGTAAAATAAGGCAGGCCAACCTCGCGCGGGGGGGGTAAAATAAGGCAGGCCAACCTCGCGCCGGGGGGGGGGGGGGTAAAATAAGGCAGGCCAACCTGCCCAATCCTCCCCTTTAACCTCTGTTCTCATCTATCGCCCCCCTCATCCCTCTCCCACTTTTGTTTCTAACCTCCAGGACATACTGGCAACGCTGGTAGTGAATAACTCTTCAGTGCTAGTCTTAGGTGACCTAAATTTCTGGCCTAATGACCCTGCCGAGAGTCCCTTGTCCAAAGATTTCACCGATCTTATGCTTAGTCTTAATTTCACTCCTCACATCCACAGCCCCACTCACGTTCAAGGCCATTCACTCGATCAAGTTTGGACCTTGAACATCCCTACTACTCCCCCCTCCATTTCCCCTTGTCCCTGGTCCGATCACTTTTTAATTTCATTTTCCCTTGCCTTAGCCCCTATTATTAAGCCTCCACTCCCTAAGAACACCTGGGCCAGAAAATGGGGCAAAGTCGATCTGCCATCCTTCTGCTCCTCGCTAGCCAGCACCAGCCCTGACCTCTCAGGCCTCGCCGCCCCTGTCCAACTGGACACCATTAACAACTGGTTGACCCATGCGGGCGACGCCTTCGCCCCCCTTAGGCGTATTACGGTCAAGCGAGCCCACGCCGCCAACCGGTGGTTCACTCCCACTCTTAAGGAGAAAAAGCTGGCCGCACGTAGGGCAGAACGAGCATGGAGAAAAGCTTACTGTCCCTCTCTAAAAACCATCTATCTCTCTGTGCTCAAGGAATACAAGCAGAGCATCCTCGATGCCAAGACCTTATTCTATTCCAATAGAATATTGTCAGCAGAGTCACAGTCGAAGGAAATCTTCGCCACAGTGCACGAGCTCGCGTCATCCAACAGAGTCTCGGCCTCTATCCCACCCTCTCAATCTCTCTGTGACTCGCTTAACGACTTCTTTGTGGACAAGGTGATAAAGATTAGGGCCAACATCCCTCCCCCATCCCCCACCTTCACTAATCCTTCCCCCCCCCCTGCTTCTTCCAAACTCACCACCATCCCCCCCTTGACCACAGCTACGCTTCTCCCCCTGCTTCACAGGGTAAAATCAGGTTCCCCCCTAGATTTCGCCCCCGCCCACATATTGAGAGAAATCTTTCTAACATGCCCAGCCCCACCCCTCACACTTCTAAATGATTCTCTCAGTAATGGAGTGGTACCCGCCCCCCACAAATTTGCAGCCGTTATTCCCATTCTAAAAAAGGCTGGTGCGGACCCTTCATCCCCTTCCAATTACCGCCCCATCTCCCTCCTTCCCTACCTGGGAAAGGTTCTAGAAACCCACGTCACCGCCACTCTGAGCTCCCACGTGGAAATCAACCACTGCCTTGGGGGGGGGGGTAAAATAAGGCAGGCCAACCTCGCGCGGGGGGGGGGGGGGGGGGGGGGGTAAAATAAGGCAGGCCAACCTCGCGGGGGGGGTAAAATAAGGCAGGCCAACCTCGCGCGGGGGGGGGGGGGGGGGGGGGGGGGTAAAATAAGGCAGGCCAACCTCGCGCGGGGGGGGGTAAAATAAGGCAGGCCAACCTCGCGCGGGGGGGGTAAAATAAGGCATGCCAACCTCGCGCAGGGGGGGGGGTAAAATAAGGCATGCCAACCTCGCGCAGGGGGGGGGTAAAATAAGGCATGCCAACCTCGCGCGGGGGGGGGTAAAATAAGGCAGGCCAACCTCGCGCGGGGGGGGGGTAAAATAAGGCAGGCCAACCTCGCGCGGGGGGGGGGTAAAATAAGGCAGGCCAACCTCGCGCGGGGGGGGGGGTAAAATAAGGCAGGCCAACCTCGCGCGGGGGGGGGGGGGTAAAATAAGGCAGGCCAACCTCGCGCATGGGGGGGGGTAAAATAAGGCAGGCCAACCTCGCGCGGGGGGGGGGGGGTAAAATAAGGCAGGCCAACCTCACGCGGGGGGGGGGGTAAAATAAGGCAGGCCAACCTCGCGCGGGGGGGGGTAAAATAAGGCAGGCCAACCTCGCGCGGGGGGGGGGGTAAAATAAGGCAGGCCAACCTCGCGCGGGGGGTGGGGGTAAAATAAGGCAGGCCAACCTCGCGCGGGGGGGGGGGTAAAATAAGGCAGGCCAACCTCGCGCGGGGGGGGGGTAAAATAAGGCAGGCCAACCTCGCGCGGGGGGGGGTAAAATAAGGCAGGCCAACCTCGCGCGGGGGGGGGGGGTAAAATAAGGCAGGCCAACCTCGCGCGGGGGGGGGGTAAAATAAGGCAGGCCAACCTCGCGCGGGGGGGGGGGTAAAATAAGGCAGGCCAACCTCGCGCGGGGGGGGTAAAATAAGGCAGGCCAACCTCGCGCGGGGGGGGTAAAATAAGGCAGGCCAACCTCACGCGGGGGGGGGGTAAAATAAGGCAGGCCAACCTCGCGCGGGGGGGGGGTAAAATAAGGCAGGCCAACCTCGCGCGGGGGGGTAAAATAAGGCAGGCCAACCTCGCGCGGGGGGGTAAAATAAGGCAGGCCAACCTCGCGCGGGGGGGGGGGGGGTAAAATAAGGCAGGCCAACCTCGCGCGGGGGGGGGGGTAAAATAAGGCAGGCCAACCTCGCGGGGGGGTAAAATAAGGCAGGCCAACCTCGCGCGGGGGGGTAAAATAAGGCAGGCCAACCTCGCGGGGGGGGGGTAAAATAAGGCAGGGTAAAATAAGGCAGGCCAACCTCGCGCGGGGGGGGGGTAAAATAAGGCAGGCCAACCTCGCGCGGGGGGGGGGTAAAATAAGGCAGGCCAACCTCGCGCGGGGGGGGGGTAAAATAAGGCAGGCCAACCTCGCGCGGGGGGGGGGGTAAAATAAGGCAGGCCAACCTCGCGCGGGGGGGGTAAAATAAGGCAGGCCAACCTCGCGCGGGGTGGGGGTAAAATAAGGCAGGCCAACCTCGCGCGGGGGGGGGGTGGGGGTAAAATAAGGCAGGCCAACCTCGCGGGGGGTAAAATAAGGCAGGCCAACCTCGCGCGGGGGGGGGGTAAAATAAGGCAGGCCAACCTCGCGCGGGGGGGGGGGGTTAAAATAAGGCAGGCCAACCTCGCGCGGGGGGGGTTAAAATAAGGCAGGCCAACCTCGCGCGGGGGGGGGGGTTAAAATAAGGCAGGCCAACCTCGCGCGGGGGGGGTTAAAATAAGGCAGGCCAACCTCGCGCGGGGGGGGTTAAAATAAGGCAGGCCAACCTCGCGCGGGGGGGGGGGTTAAAATAAGGCAGGCCAACCTCGCGCGGGGGGGGGGGTAAAATAAGGCAGGCCAACCTCGCGCGGGGGGGGTTAAAATAAGGCAGGCCAACCTCGCGCGGGGGGGGGGTTAAAATAAGGCAGGCCAACCTCGCGCGGGGGGGGGTTAAAATAAGGCAGGCCAACCTCGCGCGGGGGGGGGTTAAAATAAGGCAGGCCAACCTCGCGCGGGGGGGGTTAAAATAAGGCAGGCCAACCTCGCGCGGGGGGGGGGGTTAAAATAAGGCAGGCCAACCTCGCGCGGGGGGGGGGGGGGGGTTAAAATAAGGCAGGCCAACCTCGCGCGGGGGGGGGGGGGGGGTTAAAATAAGGCAGGCCAACCTCGCGCGGGGGGGGGGTTAAAATAAGGCAGGCCAACCTCGCGCGGGGGGGGGGGTTAAAATAAGGCAGGCCAACCTCGCGCGGGGGGGGGGTTAAAATAAGGCAGGCCAACCTCGCGCGGGGGGGGGGGGTTAAAATATGGCAGGCCAACCTCGCGCGGGGGGGGTTAAAATAAGGCAGGCCAACCTCGCGCGGGGGGGGTTAAAATAAGGCAGGCCAACCTCGCGCGGGGGGGGTTAAAATAAGGCAGGCCAACCTCGCGCGGGGGGGGTTAAAATAAGGCAGGCCAACCTCGCGCGGGGGGGGTTAAAATAAGGCAGGCCAACCTCGCGCGGGGGGGGGGTTAAAATAAGGCAGGCCAACCTCGCGCGGGGGGGGTAAAATAAGGCAGGCCAACCTCGCGCGGGGGGGGTAAAATAAGGCAGGCCAACCTCGCGCGGGGGGGTAAAATAAGGCAGGCCAACCTCGCGGGCGGGGGGTAAAATAAGGCAGGCCAACCTCGCGGCGGGGGGGGTTAAAATAAGGCAGGCCAACCTCGCGCGGGGGGGGGTTAAAATAAGGCAGGCCAACCTCGCGCGGGGGGGGTTAAAATAAGGCAGGCCAACCTCGCGCGGGGGGGGGTAAAATAAGGCAGGCCAACCTCGCGCGGGGGGGGGTAAAATAAGGCAGGCCAACCTCGCGCGGGGGGGGTAAAATAAGGCAGGCCAACCTCGCGCGGGGGGGGGGTAAAATAAGGCAGGCCAACCTCGCGCGGGGGGGTAAAATAAGGCAGGCCAACCTCGCGGCGGGGGGGGGGGTAAAATAAGGCAGGCCAACCTCGCGCGGGGGGGGTAAAATAAGGCAGGCCAACCTCGCGCGGGGGGGGGGTAAAATAAGGCAGGCCAACCTCGCGCGGGGGGGGGGTAAAATAAGGCAGGCCAACCTCGCGCGGGGGGGGGTAAAATAAGGCAGGCCAACCTCGCGCGGGGGGGGTAAAATAAGGCAGGCCAACCTCGCGCGGGGGGGGGTAAAATAAGGCAGGCCAACCTCGCGCGGGGGGGGGTAAAATAAGGCAGGCCAACCTCGCGGCGGGGGGGGGGGGGTAAAATAAGGCAGGCCAACCTCGCGCGGGGGGGGGGGGGGGGGGGTAAAATAAGGCAGGCCAACCTCGCGCGGGGGGGGGTAAAATAAGGCAGGCCAACCTCGCGCGGGGGGGGTAAAATAAGGCAGGCCAACCTCGCGCGGGGGGGGTAAAATAAGGCAGGCCAACCTCGCGCGGGGGGGGGGGGGTAAAATAAGGCAGGCCAACCTCGCGCGGGGGGGGTAAAATAAGGCAGGCCAACCTCGGGGGGGGGGGTAAAATAAGGCAGGCCAACCTCGGGGGGGGGGGTAAAATAAGGCAGGCCAACCTCGCGCGGGGGGGGGGGGGTAAAATAAGGCAGGCCAACCTCGCGCGGGGGGGGGGGTAAAATAAGGCAGGCCAACCTCGCGCGGGGGGGGTAAAATAAGGCAGGCCAACCTCGCGGGGGGGGGTAAAATAAGGCAGGCCAACCTCGCGCGGGGGGGGGGGGGGGGGGGGTAAAATAAGGCAGGCCAACCTCGCGCGGGGGGGGGTAAAATAAGGCAGGCCAACCTCGCGGGGGGGGGTAAAATAAGGCAGGCCAACCTCGCGCGGGGGGGGTAAAATAAGGCAGGCCAACCTCGCGCGGGGGGGGGGGGGGTAAAATAAGGCAGGCCAACCTCGCGCGGGGGGGGTAAAATAAGGCAGGCCAACCTCGGGGGGGGGGTAAAATAAGGCAGGCCAACCTCGCGCGGGGGGGGGGTAAAATAAGGCAGGCCAACCTCGCGCGGGGGGGGTAAAATAAGGCAGGCCAACCTCGCGCGGGGGGGGTAAAATAAGGCAGGCCAACCTCGCGCGGGGGGGGGTAAAATAAGGCAGGCCAACCTCGCGCGGGGGGGTAAAATAAGGCAGGCCAACCTCGCGCGGGGGGGGTAAAATAAGGCAGGCCAACCTCGCGGGGGGGGTAAAATAAGGCAGGCCAACCTCGCGGGGGGGGTAAAATAAGGCAGGCCAACCTCGCGCGGGGGGGGTTAAAATAAGGCAGGCCAACCTCACGCAGGGGGGGGGTTAAAATAAGGCAGGCCAACCTCACGCAGGGGGGGGGGTTAAAATAAGGCAGGCCAACCTCACGCAGGGGGGGGGGTAAAATAAGGCAGGCCAACCTCACGCAGGGGGGGGGGGTAAAATAAGGCAGGCCAACCTCACGCAGGGGGGTAAAATAAGGCAGGCCAACCTCACGCGGGGGGCCCGGGGGTAAAATAAGGCAGGCCAACCTCACGCGGGGGGGGGGTAAAATAAGGCAGGCCAACCTCGCGGGGGGGGTTAAATTAAGGCAGGCCAACCTCGCGGGGGGGGGTTAAATTAAGGCAGGTCAACCTCGGGGGGGGTTAAATTAAGGCAGGCCAACCTCACGCGGGGGGTTAAATTAAGGCAGGCCAACCTCGCGCGGGGGGGGGTTAAAATAAGGCAGGCCAACCTCGCGCGGGGGGGGGTTAAAATAAGGCAGGCCAACCTCGCGCGGGGGGGGGTTAAAATAAGGCAGGCCAACCTCGCGCGGGGGGGGGTTAAAATAAGGCAGGCCAACCGCCAACCTCGCGCGGGGGGGGGTTAAAATAAGGCAGGCCAACCTCGCGCGGGGGGGGGTTAAAATAAGGCAGGCCAACCTCGCGCGGGGGGGGTTAAAATAAGGCAGGCCAACCTCGCGCGGGGGGGGGGTTAAAATAAGGCAGGCCAACCTCGCGCGGGGGGGGGGTTAAAATAAGGCAGGCCAACCTCGCGCGGGGGGGGGGGTTAAAATAAGGCAGGCCAACCTCGCGCGGGGGGGGTTTAAAATAAGGCAGGCCAACCTCGCGCGGGGGGGGTTAAAATAAGGCAGGCCAACCTCGCGCGGGGGGGGTTAAAATAAGGCAGGCCAACCTCGCGCCGGGTTAAAATAAGGCAGGCCAACCTCGCGCGGGGGGGGGGGGGGTTAAAATAAGGCAGGCAACCTCTCGCAGGGGTAAAAATAAGACAGGCCAACCTCTCGCACAGGGGGGGTAAAAATAAGACAGGCCAACCTCTCGCATGGAAGGGGGGGGGTAAATCAGACAGGCCAACCTCTCGCATGGGGGGGTGTAAATCAGACAGGCCAACCTCTCGCATGGGGGGGTGGTGAAATCAGACAGGCCAACCTCTCGCATGGGGGGGTGTAAATCAGACAGGCCAACCTCTCGCATGGGGGGGGTGTAAATCAGACAGGCCAACCTCTCGCATGGGGGGGGTGTAAATCAGACAGGCCAACCTCTCGCATGGGGGGGGGGTGTAAATCAGACCGGCCAACCTCTCGCATGGGGGGGTAAATCAGACAGGCCAACCTCTCGCATGGGGGGGTAAATCAGACAGGCCAACCTCTCGCATGGGGGGGGGTAAATCAGACAGGCCAACCTCTCGCATGGGGGGGGTAAATCAGACAGGCTAACCTCTCGCATGGGGGGGGTAAATCAGACAGGCCAACCTCTCGCATGGGGGGGGGTAAATCAGACAGGCCAACCTCTCGCATGGGGGGTAAATCAGACAGGCCAACCTCTCGCATGGGGGGTAAATCAGACAGGCCAACCTCTCGCATGGGGGGGTAAATCAGACAGGCCAACCTCTCGCATGGGGGGGGGGTAAATCAGACAGGCCAACCTCTCGCAAGGGGGTGGGGTGGTAAATCAGGCAGGCCAACCTCTCGCAAGGGGGTGGGGTGGTAAATCAGACAGGCCAACCTTTCGCCGGAGGGTGGGGGGTCAGAAATCAGACGGGCCAACCTGTTGCATAGGGAGAATAAGACAGGCCAACCATCATCTTCAGTGGTGAGGGCTGTCCAGTTGTCGACTGTCGGTTTCAGAGCGGTAGGTGAGGGTTCAGTGTGTTGGTTGTCTTCGTCAAAGTGATCATAGATGCTCTTGATTTGTGGTTGAAAAAGGTGCAGAATTTGTCAAAGAGGTCTTGTGAGGGAGGGGTGTCGGTGGACTCACTGGCAGGTTGGGCAAACTCCTTGATAATGTTGAAGAGTTATTTGCAGTTGTGTGCATGAGTGAAATTCTTGCTTCAATCGTTTTTGTTCTTGTTTTTCAGATGAGTGGTGGTGGGCTTTGGTGGCGGTTCTGAAGTTGTGTGGGCTTCTGTGAATTTGGTGTTCCTCCAGGCTTTTTCAAGGCGTCAGCAAGTGCACCTGGAGTCTCGAAATTTGGTGATAAACCATCTGTCTTTCTTGGTGTTGGTGGCGTTGTTTTTCTTGAGGGGGGCTATGGTGTTGGCATTATCGGAGATCCATCTGATCAGAGCTCGGGCTGCAATGCTGGGCTTGTCGTTTTCAGAGGTGGAGCTGCTGAGTGAGGAGGATAGCTAGTCGTTGGAGATTCTGGCCCAGTTTCTTCGTTGAAACAGGTGCTGGTGTCTGTGGATGGTGGATGTTCTGAAGGTGAAGTGGACGCATCAATCATCAGTCCATGGGAGTTCGGTGGTGTGGCTGAAAGTGATTGAGTTTCCTGTTGTGAAGAGGGGGTTGAGGGTGTGTCCTGCTGAGTGCGTGGGTTCAGTCACAATCTGGTGGAGTCCTATGTTGTGGAGGTTGTCCAGGAGGGATGCAGTGCTTGGGTCCAGTTGGTTGTCGAGGTGGAAGTTGAGTTCTCCCAGCAGGGTGTAGTTGGTGGACGTGATGGCATGCAGGGAGATGTCCGTGAGAGATTTGGCAAAAGGTCCGCGGGGTCCAGGGGATCAGTAGATGAGGGTTCTTTGGAGGGTAGGGGTGGCAGTATCTTGAAGTGAAGGTGTTCCATCAGGTCTGTGGATTCGTCGAGGAGTGTGCTCAGGCGGAGGGTGGATTTGTGGATTTGTGGACAATGACTATTCCTCCTCCCGTCCTTCCTGGAGACCTTCTATCCTTGGGGAATGGCGATGGAGACTTCCGGCCCCGGGGTGGTATTGGTTCAGGTTTCGGTGAAGAATGCTACGTCCAGGGTGGTCCTGTCGGGGAGGTCCCAGATTTCAGTGGCGTGATTGTAGAGGGATCAGACGTTGAGGAAGATGCATTGCAAGGTCTTCGGTTTGGTTATGTTCTTGCGGGTAGGTTGTGCTGGGTCCGTGGTCTTGGCAGAGCTGAAGGTGTGCTGGCAGCGGAGATAGCTGAAGGGTCCATGGTTGTCGGCTGGTGAAGCTAGTTTGTAGTTGTTGTTGCCTGGGTTGAGAGTGTGGAGTGCCGCTACGTCATAGAGTTGGTGGTGCAGAGATCCAGGGTTCCTGGCGCTGTTTAGGGGTAAGGTCACAGACAGTGCGCAGACACCAAAGGTGCACCAGCAGCACATCCACTGCACAGCTGGAATTATATGGGGGACGTGGGAAGGAGGCACAGCTGAGAGGCGGGAGCGAGGAGATGTGGGGGCAGAGGCGGGAGCGAGGAGACGTGGGGGCAGAGGCGGGAGCGAGGAGACGTGGGGGCAGAGGCGGCAGTAAGGGTGGGGGAAGGTGGGAAAAGACAGGCAAAAACGGCTTTCTCCTTGGCTGACAAGAGTATGCAAGAAAAAGGCAAATCAGTACCAAAGAAGATGATACTGCAGTAGGTGATGTTGACTGAGGCAAAGAAATCTGTCAAACAAGCATTTACAAAGCAATGGTCTTGCCTTTGCAAAAGTTAGAGCTATAGTCATTGTAAATGACAAACTTTTTATTCATGTGTTGGTTTTGAAAACAGATAAATGGCATTGTCATTTACAATGCCAATAGCTTAATCTCTCGCGAATGCGAGACCTATTGCATTTGCAATGCAATAGGTCGCATATTTACGCGAGTTTGAGCTATTGACATTGCAAATTACAATGAGTTTTATTTACGTTTCAAAAAACAAAACGTAAATAAAAGGTCTCTCACAATGCTGTCTCTCTCACACTGCTGTCTCTCTCTTTGTGAGAGCTTGAGCTATTGTCATTGTAAATGACAATGCCTTACATTTAGGTGATTTGAAAACCTTCAAGCGGTCCATAAACACACACTTTGTACTAATAGCTGTCAGTAAAAGAGGCACAGTTACTGCCAGCCTTGCTTCTCGTAATCAACGACTACAAGTACAAAGTGTGTGTTTACGCACCACTTACAGGTTTTCAAAATACATAAGTATAAGGCATTGTCATTTACAATGGCAATAGCTCAAACTCTTTCAAAGGTGAAATCTATTGCATTGCAAATGCTTGTTTCCAGTTAGGTTTTAGAACGTGTCCGCAGTTCAAGGCTTCAGTGCGTCGTCACAGCCTCTAGAATCACCTTTACCATCAGGAGAAAGTACCATAAATAAGGTATGTCGGATAGACACACTAAGATATCAACTTACAAACAAGCATTTACAATGCAATGGTTTCGCCTTTGGAAAAGTTAGAGCTATTGGCATTGTAAATGACAACATTTGTATTTATGTGTTGGTTTTGGAAACAGATAAATAAATGGCATTGTCATATACAATGGCAATAGCTTAATCTCTCGCAAATGTGAGACCTATTACACACACACACACACACACACACACACCCAGCCACACACACACACAGAGCCAGCCACACACACACACACACACACACAGAGCCAGCCGCACACACACACACACACAGAGCCAGCCGCGCGCACACACACAGAGCCAGCCGCGCACACACACACAGAGCCAGCCGCGCACACACACACAGAGCCAGCCGCGCACACACACACAGAGCCAGCCGCGCACACACACACACAGAGCCAGCCGCGCACACACACACAGAGCCAGCCGCGCACACACACACAGAGCCAGCCGCGCACACACACACAGAGCCAGCCGCGCACACACACACAGAGCCAGCCGCGCACACACACACAGAGCCAGCCGCGCACACACACACAGAGCCAGCCGCGCGCACACACACACACACACACAGAGAGCCAGCCGCGCGCACACACACACACACACACACACACACACACAGAGAGCCAGCCGCGCGCGCACACACACACACACACAGACAGAGCCAGCCGCGCGCGCACACACACACACACACACAGACAGAGCCAGCCGCGCGCGCACACACACACACACACACAGACAGAGCCAGCCGCGCGCGCACACACACACACACACACAGAGCCAGCCGCGCACACACACACAGAGCCAGCCGCGCACACACACAGAGCCAGCCGCGCACACACACAGAGCCAGCCGCGCACACACACAGAGCCAGCCGCGCACACACACAGAGCCAGCCGCGCACACACACAGAGCCAGCCGCGCGCACACACACAGAGCCAGCCGCGCGCACACACACACACAGAGCCAGCCGCGCGCACACACACACACAGAGCCAGCCGCGCGCACACACACACACACAGCCAGCCGCACGCACACACACACACAGCCAGCCGCGCACACACACACACACAGCCAGCCGCGCACACACACAGCCAGCCGCGCACACACACACACACACAGCCAGCCGCGCACACACACAGCCAGCCGCGCACACACACACACACACACACACAGCCAGCCGCGCACACACACACACACACACACACACAGCCAGCCGCACACACACACACACACACACACACACACACACACACACACACAGCCAGCCGCACACACACACACACACACGCGCACACACGCGCGCACACACACACACACACACCCAGCCGCACACACACACACACACACACACACACCCAGCCGCACACACACACACACACACACGCGCGCGCACACACGCGCGCACGCACACACGCACACACACACACACACACCCAGCCGCACACACACACACACACCCAGCCGCACACACACACACACACACACACACACACACACACACACACACACACACACACACACAGCCAGCCAGCCGCGCACACACACACACACACAGCCAGCCGCACACACACACAGCCAGCCACACACACACACACACACACACAGCCAGCCGCACACACAGCCAGCCGCACACACAGCCAGCCGCACACACAGCCAGCCGCACACACAGCCAGCCGCACACACAGCCAGCCGCACACACAGCCAGCCGCACACACAGCCAGCCGCACACACAGCCAGCCGCACACACAGCCAGCCGCACACACAGCCAGCCGCACACACACACACACACACACACACACAGAGCTTGGCCTTGATGGTACAGGTTTGCTTTAGCTCTATTTGTAAACTGGCCTGGAAAGGAAGTTAAATGTGATATTTCCGAAAGAACCGCATTTCCTTACAGCAAGTGAACACACACCCTGTACACTTTACTCGAAGCAGATAAGCTTGTGTGATTAAAGTGAAATGTGTAAAGGATAAAAATTGTATTTATTACTTATCCAATAGTAAAGGTTTTTCCTACATACAAAAGACACAATTCATTCTCATGGTTGTGCCTTAAAGCATCTGTATTACGTTCTTAAGACCATCAGCAGAAGTAGAGACCTTAGACTAACGAGTGTAGAAGTGAGGCTAACCACATGACAGAGGATTCATGCTGTTCGGGGTAAACCACGAAGGACCATTTGCCTTCAAAAGACAGCTGAGCTAAAGAGTCTCATTACTCATTCTAATGACTGTCAACAAGAGAACAAAAACACACTCTAAATACAGACTATTTATGACATTTCTCTTAGTGGTGCAAACTATGAAGTAGAAAAATCCAACCTGTCAAATTATTTAATGAAGAAAAATATTAACAATGGTTACTTTCAATACATATCCCTGTGTCAAACCCGACATGTAAAGTAACGAATAGCTTCTTTAACAGAGTAACCATCAGAAATCAACGCGTAGCTGCTGTACCGTTTACAACCAAAGGGCTTGAAAAGGTTTAATGTAAGGCATGAACTTTTCATAGCAACTTTGTTGGGGACCTTTAAAACTAGAACCTCAAAGATAAGTCCCTGTGCCAGACTCTGTGCCAGACTCTGTAAATAACTGAAGAGTGCAGAGCACGAATGGAAAGTGACGCAATCAAAGGACATGGTTGGTCTACACTGTTAGCAACTGTCCACAGTGAGGGCAGAAGTGAGTACCAACAGTTAGAATGGCAGACACGTGAAAAAAGACGGAGCAGCCCCATGCCTAGTTCCCACGATTTGTGGCAGGGGTGTAGTGTGTGCAGGGGCGGCTGGAGTTTGTACCCAGTGTGCAGGAGGTGAGTGTGCAGGCGGCGCAGCACCTTACCGAGCTCGCAGGACTTGTGGCAATTTGCAGGGGGTGGTCGCAAAATGTTCCTAGATAATGTTGTAATCTGTGACGGAGGGAAGGTACATACTTTGCAAAGATAGATCATGTTCTGTACAAATCCATAAGGTTAAAAAGACGGACCCCATTTCCAGTGTCTGGCTAGGAACCAAAATCAACACTAAAGAAAACGATCACTCTAGCCCTACCCAGCAGGAGATTGTTGCTAAAATAAGGCCATGGTACTCGGGAGCCCATCCTTCTCTGAAAGCAACCACCTAGCCTGCTGTCTGACGTTTAAATACCAGGGCGGCAGAATGGTCAGTCCGGATCTACCCACATAGTCAAAACACATCTAAATTACAAAACCGGACTCCGGCTGTCCGAAAAAGCCACTGTGCCTCGTCAGGGACGATGTTAAATGATAACTTATACTTGAGCGTACACAGGACTTAAAGGTACGGCAGCTGACAGCAAGCCTGCCCTTCTCACGTGACTCCACTTTACCCCCAGAGTTCGCCTGCATCTTAGTCTTTAACTCGAGTCCACAAGCGCCATTTCTTACCACCGTACGGCTTGCTCAGGGAATGCTCCCGCTTCAGATATTCGTCAGTCTGGTCTGCCAGTAAGACATCCGCGAGAAGTATTAAAATATAAATAAAAACCGTAAAGTTGTTCTGCCACCGGGAGCCGCCAACAGACGCCATTTTCTTCCGCTCTCACCTGCGAGCAAACCCCGCCCATAGAGCTCGCATTGGACGAATATGAGCTTTTACCCGCCTTCCAGTCGTTAGTTCCTCACTATTCCTATTTGCATACAAACAGTTGCCTGGCATTACGCTGGTCACTTCTATTGGTCTCTGAACACATCGATCAACGTGCCTGCCTTTCCCAAGACCAAAGGCCGGCAATGCTTGACCCCTTAGGGTTTGTCTAAGATTTCAGTGTCATCAAAGGTCATACCACGCTGTAGAATTCTATGGGGCAGAGTCGGATTAGCCAATAGGACAATCGGGCAGTGACTAATGGGCTTTTCTGATTCAGCACGGGGGGGGCGGGAGAGGACACGGACGGCAGAAGAGGACACAGACGGCGGGAGGGGGGCGGGAGAGGACGAGGGGGGCGGGAGAGGACACGGACGGCGGGAAACGTGCACAGGACAGCGAGGGGAGGGGGGACGGCGGGAGGAGGAACACGGAGGAAGGCAGGACAGCAGCAAGCACGGCCCGGACGGACCAGATTCGGGGGCGTTCCCGGCTTTTGGCTGGCGTAGCATGACGTAGCCAAAAGCCAAAAATTCTCGGGAACGCCCCAGAATCTGGTCCGGCCATGACGGACGCCTCTCTGTTCCAATGGCTAGCCTCCATTTATGGAGCTAGCCAATGAAACAGAGGGCGGATTCCAGAGCCACATACTGTAACTCAATAGATTTCTCCTGCGCAAAAGCTGCTTGCGCAGCTTTTTTGCAGCCGAAACCTAAAAAAGCAGCAATTTGTTAGAAGACAGACTAACATTTGGCCACTGTCTTTGAAGTACAGCAAATGTGACTACGGAAATACATTTGAATTCATCGTTATTTGTTGCTTGGACTTTTGTTAACCAACAAAGGACCCACCAGTGGGCTGCACTCACAGTTTGGGACACACCTGCATAAATGGTACACAACTACACAAATACCGCAGCTGCAGTTGTGCGTATAAGTCATGAAGATGTTTGTGTTGTTACTGTTATTTTTAAGTTGAGGCTCACACAACTGTTATTTTAAGCAACAAACACCACCAACAGAACACATTAAACATAACACTGAATACATATCAAACTCAGATGCAATATAACGTATAGCTAGGTATCACTGAACCACAAGTAATCAATCACAACCTGTAAAGGAATTCACTAAAATCACAACAGTACTTATTTCTGTAAAAGAAAATATCCCTTTCCACAGACAACACACAGCATACTACAGCAACACTGCGCAGCTAGGTAGATTGAAGGGGACTGTGTGAGGGCAGGAACACACTATAATCTCTGGTAACATGATAAACTGACCTGTCAAAAGCTATGGCTTAGAATATTCATGGCCACTTTTCCTTACCAGCCAGGCTTTCGTTTAAAAGTGTCATTCCTCTAATTAAAATAAGACACTTCACCCGCCACACCCCCACTAAAGTAAACCGGTCTGTGAAGAGCGCAACTATCAATTCATATGCGATGTGCGCCCTCCCCCAACCAAGATAGCGCCTTTGCCACATTTAAACTCAAGACAGTAAAGCGTCTCCGACCAACATGAAACGCCTCCGGGGCCCGCATTAAAAACCTGCTTGGACAGTGCAAGCTCACGCACAGCGAGGGGCTCTCTCCCAGTCACGAGACAAGGAGGTGTCAGTATGCATACACCACACACTTTGCACTAAAAAAGGCTCGTCTATGAACGGCGAGAATAATTAGAATACCCGGTAACGGAGGCGCACCACACAGCCTTCATCCTGCCATGAGCCGGGCACTCCGCCAAGCCGGTGATCACCCTCCTCAGCGCCCGGCCGCTCTTCGCCATGGTGCCCGCTCACGCCGGTAGTACTCTTCAAATGAGTGTGAAGTCACTCACTCCCGAGGAGGCGGCGGCGGCCCCGCCCCGGAGGTATGGCTATGAATGGAGAGGGGCGCGGCTACCCAGCCCGCCCGGCAGAGAATATAGGATTCCACTTTATATTATTTTCGATACTTATTTACCACATCGGTCTGCACACTCCAGTGTGTAGCAACAGCGTCGCAAGCATGTATTTACTTCTCAATGTTGCGTTTGTATAATCGATTGATTTGGGTAAGTGGTATTTTAAAAATATCAAATCTTTTGGATGTTTAACGCATACGGCATGACACGAACCGGACAGATCAAAGGTCATACCACGCTGTAGAATTCTATGGGGCAGAGTCGGATTAGCCAATAGGACAATTGGGCAGTGACCAATGGGCTTTTCTGATTCAGCAGGTGGGGGGGGTGGGGGGGGGGGGGAGAGGACACGAACGGCAGGAAACGTGCACAGGACAGCGGGGGGAGGGGGGACAGAGGGAGGAGGGACACGGAGGAAGGCAGGACAGCAGAAAGCACGGCCCGGCCGGACCAGATTCGGGGGCGTTCCCGGCTTTTGGCTGACGTAGCATGACGTAGCCAAAAATTCTCGGGAACGCCCCCGAATCTGGTCCGGCCATGACGGACGCCTCTCTGTTCCAATGGCTAGCCTCCATTTATGGAGCTAGCCAATGAAACAGAGGGCGGGTTCCAGAGCCACATACTGTAACTCAATAGATTTCTCCTGCAAAAGCTGCTTGCGCAGCTTTTTGCAGCCGACACCTAAAAAGGAGCGGGGGGGATGTTTAAACTGTTTTGTGCTCTGGGTGCCTTCCTGAAATAAATGCTAGGCTGAGAACGGTGTGTTGCGTTACATGAAGTTGCATAAATAGCGCAATAAAGCATTTCTGTGAGAAATAATCATTGTTCCAACTTCTTGAATAACATTCAAATATAGGCCATAACAGTGTTCTTGTTGCGAAGGGCCTTCTTTAGCATATCACTTGGGGGCAATAGATTTGATCGCTATACTACCATTTTCAAATATGAATACTGCAATTGACAGGTGACCAAGTAACTTAAAAAATGTCTGCCTCTGTGCTTTAACATGTGTCGTTCATACTTTGTTTGCTCACAAAACCAGATTGAAAATTACAATGTATTATGCACAGTAGGTAGGTCGGGTCCCTTTAAGGTGTCCGGCTTCGTAGTAATTAAAAATAAGCATTGAAACAGGTCCCTATATTCATGCCCTTAACTTTACTGGCAAATACACTGACATGTTTCTGAACATTGAACGTAATAAAAAAAAGCAGGAAGGTAACCAACGTCCTCGATTTAGTGCCCGTTTATATTTCCTATGTTTAACACTCTTAGGGTATGCACGATTAAGTGTGTTATTTTCAGGATGCTATGTTTCTCCTATAGCATAATGCTCTTGTACAGGGCATACTTTGAAGTGAGTCGACTCCAGGTGTATACGAGGCCCAGTACTGGAGTGAGGGCTGAAGGCATCGCAAGTTTGTCCCAGGGCTGGTCAGTTGGTCATAAAGGTCTTGGGATTATATGATCATCCAGTCCTTGGCCTCTTAGCAGAGCGCAATGGCAAAAGCAAAATATATAAAAGAGAAAGTGTATATATATATATATATATATATATATATATATATATATATATATATATATATATATATATATTCATTGAAAAAAACCATAGGTTATAGACCATATATAGTTAGGAATTCACATTTACAAAACCTTATTTTACTCACACAAAACCATTGAAATTCCAAATATAGTTAGTTGCACTAACTATATATCGCGCACCCGCAATCCACTGCTGATGATGTCACATATTACATCATTCATGACATGGTCAGTGACATCACTGATGACATCACTGATGACATCTCAAATGACATCAGTGATGACATCTCAAATGACATCACTGATGACATTACTGATCACATCACTGATGATATCATTCATGTGATAATACGATGAACCTCTTCAGACTCTAATATAACCTTAGATACAATCAGTGTAAACAGACACTCACAGACTGTCACTCATCCATGGAGTTACTCACACACCTAGTCAGTCATGCAAAGAATCAATCACACCTCCATTTCCTCAACTATACAGTTATACAAACTTTACTTATTCAAACATATACTAACACATATTTACTCTCTTATACAATCCCTGATACAAGTTCACAATGATCCATACAGCCACTCACACATTCACTGGCTCTTATGCACAGTTATTTATATATGTCAACTCTCACATGTACTGTGCTTTACATATGTACTTACTTTGACATGTAGCACTGAGATATCCATTCACTCACCAATACACTCATGCACACAGTCAACCGCCCATACAGCTGTTTCCACATGCACTTTTGAAACCATACATCTAGTGAATCAACTGCTCACACATCTATGCACAGAGTCATACACCTCCCAGCCACCCACACACACACACTCAGTCTCCCATACAAATACTTGGGCAACCAATCAATAACCCATATAGTTACTCATATAGCTACTTATCAACACATGCAACAGTTTACAGAACAACAGACATAATGATGCACAAATTAAGACAGTTTAGTCACTAACCCATGCACTCAGTGAGACACATTTAATCACTCCCTCATACAGTCAGTCATGCACCTACTAAATCCTTCATCTAGACACTTATACATCCACTCATTCTTCAATATGTAAGACATATTTTAACTTTACAGAAACATACAGTCACTGAATGTTGTCATCAGTGATGTCATCAGTGATGTCATCAGTGATGTCATTTGAGATGTCATCAGTGATGTCATCAGTGATGTCACTGACCATGTCATGAATGATGTAATATGTGACATCATCAGCAGTGGATTGCGGGTGCGCGATATATAGTTAGTGCAACTAACTATACATGGAATTTCAATGGTTTTGTGTGAGTAAAATAAGGTTTTGTAAATGTGAATTCCTAACTATATATGGTCTATAACCTATGGTTTTTTCAGTGAATTTTCAAGGTTTTGTAAATGCTAATTCCTAACTATATATGGTCTATAACCTATGGTTTTTTCAGTGAATATATATATATACATACATATATAAACATATATCATCTGTATATCTATATAAATACAAACATAAATGCATGCATACATATACTTATATGCATACAGATGCATGTTATTTACATGAGTTGAAAAAACACTAATAAAAGCAAAGCTAAAAAGCCACCTCATTACAAACAGAATGGCTTTAACTTAAACGAGGGCGAGATCTATTGCATTTTCAATGCTTGTTTACTTTGATTCCATCAAGAAGGCATTCAGATGTGTCACACATTTGCCATAAATTCTGAATGTTAGCACTCTAGTTGCACATTAGATCACTGTAGTAAAGCTACTGCTCACCAGGGACGTCTGCTGCTGGTATTCAAAGTGCATGTTTCAGTCTGCATGTCAGAATTTTTTTAATGAAATAGAAGAGGATTGGAGAAGTCACTCAAAATGATCCCTAATTTTTCTTTCTGAAGCACTAATCATACTTTCTATGGCAAAATTAACCCCCTCATGTTGTTCCTTTTTAAATTGAGTGTTTTCAGACTTACCACTTCATTCCAATCAAGATGGCTTCTGGTGTGCCATACTTTTGTCATAAGTAAGACTGTTAGCGCTCTAGTTGTTCTTTAGAACACTCTGGGACATTCTGTCATTGGGCTATACTTGGGGTACATCTGGGTGATATTTGGGCTACATTTAGGCTCTTTTGTCTCAGGTGGCCATCTTGGGAGACTGTATGTCAGAATTTTTTAATGAAATTGAAGAGGGTTTGAGAAGTCACTCAAAATGTGCCCTAATTTTTCTTTCTGCAGCACTAATCATAATTCATATGGCAAAATATACCCCCTCATTTTGTTCCTTTTTAAATTAAATGTTTTAAGAGTTACCACTTTATTCCAATCAAGATGGCTTCAGGTGTGCCATACCTTTGTAATAAGTAGGACTGTTAGCGCTCTAGTTGTTCTTTAGAACACTCTAGGAGGCTGCAGTAGAACACAAAGGAATCAACTGACAGTCTGTCCTTGTTGGATGTACATGTTTTACTGAGAATGTCAGACTTCATTTTCACATGACTGAGAAAGATAATGTGAATTTACAGAAAATATGCTTTCAGTTTAGCTTATAGATCCCCTTCCAAACCACTGTGGGAAAATCATGAGATATTAGTTTTCTTTCAAACAATATTCATGATATCACAGCAGAAGGTTTTTTCACATGGTAAAATCACCTTAGAACCCACCACAATTCCTAAAACGAGTATGGTACCATCAACAAATGATTTATAATGTAACTAAAGTCCTAAAACCCTCTATTAACTACAATGCTTTTTAATGAGGTGCTATCATGTATATTGGTCCCAAGATGGCTGCCAACACTTCTTGGATGAAGTGCTGACAGCCAATCAGATCAGATGTGTGGTTAGGCTCCGCCCAGATATATATCTTTTTTTTAACCTAAATTACTCAAAATCCACTGGAGCACATATATTGAGACCTAGCAAAGGCAAGTCGGGCTAACAGTCCCTACAATTTTGCCAGGTTTCGTGCAAATCCATTCAGCCGTTCGAGCTAAAAGTGAGGCCAACCGCCCTATGGAAATTAACATGGGAAAAACGCGTTTTGGGACCCCCCTTTTTTCTCGGCCCCCCCTTGATGAAACCCCCCCAAATTGTCAGGGGCTGCTCAGAAACAAAATGTTCCATTTTCCTGAAAATTTCAGTCAATTCCGTCCACAAACGCCAAAATTATTAGACATAGAATTTTCAAAAATCCCATAGAGAAAAAATCCTAACTATATATACCTACTGGCGACCGCCAGTAGGTTATATATATATATATATATATATATATATATATATATATATATATATATATATATATATATATAACCTACTGGCGGTCGCCAGTAGGTGTATATATAGTTAGGATTTTTTCCTATGGGATTTTTGAAAATTCTATGTCGAATAACTTTGGCGTTTGTGGACGGAATTGGCTGAAATTTTCAGGAAAATGGCACATTTTGTTTCTGAGCAGCCCCTGAAAATTTGGGGGGGGTTTCGTCAAGGGGGGGCCGTGAAACAAGGGGGGTCACAAAACACGTTTTTAACATTGAGTTTTCCATAGGGCGGTTGGACTCACTTTTAGCTCGAACGGCTGAATGGATTTACACGAAACTTGGCAAAATTGTAGATATGGTTTGCCCGACGTGCCTTTGCTATGTCTCAATATATGTGCTCCAGAGGATTTTGAGAAATTAACGTTTTAAAAAACAGATATATCTGTGACAGCGCTCCGGTTAGCGCTCCGGTTCGCGTACCTGACGCGTAACGGAACTTCGCGAAGCGAAGCTGATTGGCTCTCCGGTGTCTGTCAACATTCTAAACAGTCCGGACCTGCCGCCATCTTGTATCTCGGTAGGATCGAGAGACAAGAGGAGGAGAAAAACGAAGGGGGAATTTAATGAAAGGGGGCAAGGTAGACCCCTCTTGACCCCCTAGGAATGATGTTGGGGTTATTAAAGGGTCCCGTGGGGCAAATAAAAAAAATGTGATTTTTCGCGGTAGAAGAGCTTCCCGGTACGCGAACCGGGTCGCTCACCGGTAGCGTAACGGGAGTTCGCCATTCTGTGTTTCCTTTGAATTAAATCACAAGATGGAGGAAAAACAATGTGGGAAATGGGTATAAGGGGGCACGGGAGACGTATCCTGACCCCCTAGGTTTTCTGAGGGTGGCTGAGGAGGCTCATATATGTTGGAATAAAAAACAAAATGTGAATTTTTCGCGCGGTTAGCTGCCAGTACACTAACCGGGAAGCGAACATAAGTGAAAATTAGTGAAAAAAGGTACATTCGAAATTTGGAAAGACTAATTATAGTTAAGGTAGCTCTGAAAAGAGCTTTTGTGTTCTGTGCAAGTTCTAGGTACTTATAAGTAGGTACCAACACACAGTCTTAAATTTTGTATGAAAACTCTGTTGCCTTCATCTGAGAAGTGCACACCATCTCCTCTGTAGATATCTTGCATGTAGTAACGCAAGTTAATGTTGTAGATGGCGCCCATTCCATGGTCTCTCATATAAGCTGAAACAGACTTATTTACATGCTTCCTCGCTTTCTCAATTTGTGGACAAAATTGATTGGACCACCTCCATTTCTGTCTTTGGCATATATTGGAATATACCAAGGCAGTTTGAGGGAAAAGTGCCATTAATTGCTCAAAGGTGTCCTTTAAGAACATTTCCAGACCTACCCCAGCCAAAGTGCCCAAATCATTTCCTCCACAGTGCACTATTATGAAGTCAGGGTTTGGCAAATGCAAAAAGGTTTTCACCAATGGTATCAATTGGTGACATCTCAATCCTCTTTGCCCAATCCATTTGATATCCACATTTTGAAAATTGAGGTTGTGTAAATTTCTGTTATTAGCATACCTGTGAGCCCAGTGGATATAGCTATGTCCAAGAATCCAGACAGAAAACATAGCGAGAGGAGGTTCTGCTGCAGTCAGATGAAGTTTGGGAATGAAATGGCAGTTGAAACAGTAGGAGTTTGTAAAGGAAAAAAACTGGAGTTTCAGTGCTAATGGTTCATTAGCAATGATTGGTTGATTTCCATTGCTGAAAACAGAAAGTTAGGGTGCATGGATGTGTTCTTTGAAAGATGTAATTTGAATGGTTAAGAAAAAATGATTTTATGAAAGATTGCAGTGGATTAGCAGGTGTACTGAGAGTTCAGAGTTCATTTGAAACATTGTTGTGTGAACTTGTAAACATGAGAGGTCTGGCAGGAGGTAGTTGCTATGGAAAAAGGGCAGAAAGAGCAGAGGGGGGGGGGAAGGGTGTTGATTTGAAAAAAGTGAGGGAAGAGTTTTGATTGGCTGACATGAGAGATATGTGTGATGAATATCAGCATTTCTGTGCCTTTCTTGGTTGCAGCCTCTGGAGTGCATACCTTTTGTTCTGCTAAAGAAAAATTGTTGTGTTTCTGAGACTGTTTTGAAATTCAAAAAGCATTTGCTAAGGTGAGATATGGTTTCTTCATTTTAGATAGAGACTAGTATGCTTTTTGGAGAAAATAAGAAAGCTAGCTGTGCATTTAAAACGATGTTTTGAGTCAAGTGTTTGCATTATGTTTTCCAAGAAGATTTTGCATTCTTTTACAAATTGTAATTGCAGATAATGTTAAGTATTAATACTGACAAGGTGTGGTTGTACATAGGAGCTGTGCTGTGTTTTCAAATTATGATCAGAAAATCGTTTTTAAGGAAAAGGAATGCTTTTTAAATGTTTAAGAATGTATTTACTTGCGAGGTGACTCTTGCAATGCGTGTTTTTTATGGAATAGATGCATGATGCATCTGTGCTGTTTATGCCCCATGGTGCTCCACAGTGTCTATGTCAAAAGCGATGCATAAGTGGTGCTAGGGCCTTCTAAATACGCCTCCATGTGTGCTTGGCAATTTTAAGTCACTTGCTCCTGGTGCAAGGGCCTTGTAAATACGCCCCCATGTGTGCTTGGCCATTTTAAGTGATTTCCCCCTGGTGCAAGGGCCTCAGACTGTTTTTAAATTCAAAAAGCATCTGGTAAGGTGAGATATGGTTCCTTTATTTTAGAAAGAGACTAGTATGCTTTTTGGAGAAAATAAGGAAGCCAGTTGTGCATTTAAAATGATGTTTTGTGTGAAGTGTTTGCATTATGTTTTCCAAAAAGCTATTGCATTCTTTTACAAATTGTAATTGTAGATAATGTGAAGTATTAGTACTGACAAGGTGTGCTTCTACATAGGAGCTGTGCTGTGTTTTCAAATTATGATCAGAAAATCGTTTTTAAGGAAAAGGAATGCTTTTTAAATGTATAAGAATTTATTTACTTGCGATGTGAGGCTGCATTGCGTCGCTTTTGTTGAATAGATGCATGATGCATCTGTACTGTTTTTGCCCCATGGTGCTCCACATTGTATATGTTAAAAACGATGCATAAGTGGTGTATGGGCCTTGTAAATACTCTCATGTGTGTGTGCATAGCCATTTTAAGTCACTTACCCCTGGTGCAAGGGCCTTCTAAATATGCCCTCATGTGTGCTTGGCATTTTTAAATCACTTATCCCTGGTGCAAGTTCCTTGTAAATACGCCGTCATGTGTGCTTGCACATTTCAAATCACTTCCCCGTGGTGCAAGGGCCTTGTAAATACGCACCCATGTGTGCTTGGCCATTTCAAGTCACTTCCCCCTGGTGCAAAGGCCTTGTAAATACGTCCCCATGTGTGCTTGGCCATTTTAAGTGACTTCCTCCTGGTGCAAGGGCCTTGTAAATACGCTCCCATGTGTGCTTGGCCATTTTAAGTCACTTCCCCCTGGTGCAAGGGCCTTGTAAATACGGCCCCATGTGTGGTTGGCAATTTTATGTAACTTCCCCCTGGTGCTGTGTTTTCAAATTATGATCAGAAAATCGTTTTTAAGGAAAAGGAATGCTTTTTAAATTTATACGAATTTATTTACTTGCGATGTGACTCTTGCAATGCTTGTTTTTTATGGAATAGATGCATAATGCATCTGCGCTGTTTATGCCCCTTGGTGCTCCACAGTGTCAATGTCAAAAGCGATGCATAAGTGGTGCAAGGGCCTTCTAAATACGCCTCCATGTGTGCTTGGCTATTTCAAGTCACTTCCCCCTGGTGCAAGGGCCTTGTAAATACGCCCCCATGTGTGCTTGTCTATTTCAAGTCACTTCCCCCTGGTGCAAGGGCCTGGTAAATACGTCCTCATGTGTGCTTGGCAATTTTAAGTCACTTCCCCCTGGTGCAAGGGCCTTGTAAATACGCCCCCATGTGTGCTTGGCCATTTCAAGTCACTTCCCCCTGGTGCAAGGGCCTTGTAAATACGTCCCCATGTGTGCTTGGCCATTTTAAGTCACTTCCCCCTGGTGTAAGGGCCTTGTAAATACGCCCCCATGTGTGCTTGGCAATTTCATATGACTTCCCCCTGGTGCAAGGGCGTTGTAAATACGCCCCCATGTGTGCTTGGCTATTTGAAGTCACTTCCCCCTGGTGCAAGGTCCTTGTAAATACGCCCTCATGTGTGCTTGGCAATTTTAAGTCACTTCCCCCTGGTGCAAGGGCCTAGTAAATATGCCTTCATGTGTGCTTGGCAATTTTAAGTCAATAACAATAACATCAACAATGTGTTCTGGAACAATCTCTAAATAGAAATAGAGTCTCGAAATTAGTTGAGATTAACATATAACAGAGCACAGGTCATATGTAGAAGCATTCCATTCCATTGCTATTTTCTACCATCAAGTATGTTGCAAAATCCTTCCATTCAATTGTTTGCTTACTGTTATTGATTTACTGTTTGGTAATAGTATTTAATAACATTTTTTTAAAAAAAATTCCACAGATTCAACTCAAGATATTCTTAAAAATTCAAACATGCCCTCAAGGCAAAGAATAAAAAAAGCAGCAAAGCGACTTACACCCCACCTTGGTAAAAATGGAGATAATGGACCTTTGCAGCAGTCCTCTAGAATTAAAAGTTGTGAAGTCACCAAAATAATTTCGGGTAGGACAACAAAATCTTTTTTAAGAAACATTTGCAGACGAAAAAGTAGCACTAGAGAACATGTTTTAGTTCAGAAGAAGAGAGCCAATTTAAACTGGAAGGAAAGGCCCCTCAAAAAATGTAACTGCTAGAGCAGGAGATAACTCTGTGCATGGTAGTAAAAGGAAAAATCTGTTTAGAGACATTCGTAGACGAATGTTCCGCAACAGGATAATTGGCAATTTGTTAAAATTTTTTAAGAAAGGTCAACAGAAAGTGGCTTTTTATAAGAGAAAGAAAAATGTAGAGAAAATTATTGATCAGGCTTTCGAAATTAAGCGAAAATTATTTATTTTGGTAATCAATAGAATTAGGAAACTAAACAAGGTAATTTATGATTTCAAATCAAATAGTAGATGGAAGAGAGTAGTTAATCGTAGTAATTTTTGTGAAGTTTTCTCAGGAGAATGGATGCATAGTTCAAGTTGTGAGGCATTTTTCAATGAGGAGAGTTACTTCCAGGACAATGATTTGGTGCATGCAGTTGACACCAGTGGTCGAGCATAAGAGGTAAAAGATGGTTGTCCGGTTGAAAAAGAAAAACTTGTGTCTGCAGATGCAGAAGAGGTGTTAGGTGATGAGGTTTTAGGAAGACGTCCTAAGGGACCTGTGTACATCTGGAAGTGTAGTTCTATTTGCAGTGTGCGACAGGATTCCATCAATTTGCTTTGTGATTTTGTACGGACATTTAATAAGAAAAGTTTAAAACAAAAAATAAAGTTGTTGCAAGAATTAGATCCTTGCAGAGTGAGAGAAGTGACAGGTTTGTGTGGTCATTCACTGGCTTGTCTTTCCAGGAGAGTATGCCAGAGTGTTTTTCATCATTTCAGGATGCTAGCAGTGCATCATAATAAAGTGAGGAAATTAGTTAGAATGTTGTATTATGCTAAGAGTCCGGCAATTATGCTTAAACCATTAAGCACTGCTCTTTTGCATGGTTCTGAAGTAGATGTGAAGAATATTTGTGAGGAAATTGAGTTCTGTTACTTTGCTGGTGAAGAGAACAATGTTGAAATTGACCCAGTAGAAGAAGGTAATGTGGAACAGAGTGTACTGATTTCTAATATAGATAAGTTTCACAAGGAAATTTTCAACTTTCAGGTGAAATCAAGTGAGAGGCCTAATTTCACTTGTGTGTGTTGTCGACGGGCTTATTATAAGAATCAGACTAAGTTAGTGGATTTATATGCAAAAAGTGAAATGGAAAACAATAGTGAATGGAAGGATTTTGCCACATACTTGATGGTAGAAACTCGTTTTGATTTGGGATCGGACCAACGTATGTGTACTTATTGTTTAAAGAAATTAAACCAAAACCGGATGCCTGCTAGAGCGGTTCATATTAATCTGGAATTGGTTGACATTCCTTCTGAATTGAAGGATTTAAATACTTATGAATCTATTTTGATTCAAAGTGTCCATCCCTTTCAGGCTATTGTACGAATGGAGCCAAAGACAGGGAAATTGCCTCCATCAGATTTACAGAGAGGATTAAAGGGAAGAGTTGTTTATTTGCTGTTAGATTTGAAGAAAACCATTAATACAATTGGAGTAGAGAAAGTGGAAGAGGAACCTCTGGTTATCCTAGTTAATGGGGTTCCGACAAAAAGTAAGAAAATCTGGCAAGATTTAGTGGATGTTAGGAAAGTCAAAAAGGCAACATTGTATTTGATAAAAAATAATGAGTACTACAAGAATGTATGTACTGCAGAAGAGGAAGTAAGTGAAGAAGAGGACAGCGAATTGTGTGCTGGGCAAATTGAGAAAGTAGAAGCTTCTAAAAATGAAGAAATATATGAACATTATAGTGTTCATCCTTTGCATTCCAAGGAAGTCATGGGGAATGCTATTGAGTTGTTTAAAATTAAACCAGCCAAAGGGAGTCCCATTAGTGTTTGGGAGGAAAGTTTGGAAGCTCAGTGTTTTCCACAGTTATTTCCCACAGGTCGAGGAGGACGATATGATGAGCAACCTGATCAAATTCCTGCTTCTGAATACCGGACTTTACGATTGTATGCAGAAGATCCTAGGTTTCGTCAATGCATTCCCTATTTGTTTCATCTATTGTTTGAAAGTGATCTGTCTGGACTGTCTTATGCAGTGAATCACATCCTGAAAAGTGGTGTACAACTGCGAAATATCTCAGCAAGGGACTTTATGGATAAAGTCAATGTGCAAGACAGTATTTTGGATTCTCACCTGATTAATCTGATGGCATGTCAGCGTGGTACTAATGAGTATTGGTACCGTCGTCATGGTGACTTAAAATGTATGCTGAGGAACTTAGGAACTCCCACATGGTTCCTCACTCTCAGCTGTGCTGAGTATGGCTGGGAAGACTTACTTGAATTTGTACGAGAGGCAAATTGAAACATTGAAAATATTGAATTCAAGACACCCGGAGAACTGTGCTCTTTGGGTCCAGTGAATGTGCAGGTACTTCAATCATAGATTTGAAGCTATGATGTCTTTCATCACGAACAAGAAAAATCCACCTCTTGGAGAGGTGTTGGATTTCTTCTGGAGAAAGGAGTATCAAGCACGAGGTGCTCCTCATATACATATGCTGCTATGGATCAAAGATGCACCCAAATTTGGAACAGATCCGGATGACTTAGTGATGAGTTTCATAGAACAGTATTCTACATGTGCTGTTCCAAAGACAAAGGAAGATAAAAGTCTAAGAGAACAAGTTTTACGGTTTCAAAGCCATCGTTGTGGAAAGTACTGTCGTTGTAAATTCAGAAACAAGGACAAGTACTACACCAAATGTCGTTTTGCATTTCCACGATCGGTGATATCTAAAGGAAGAGTGAACAATTTGATGTCTTCGCTGCGACATAATGTGACAAGGAAATCACCCAAAAACACATACAATTTGAAAAGAAACGAAGAGTCCAAGTACATTAACGACTACAACCCAGTGATTTTGTCCATGTGGAATGCTAACATGGATATACAGTTTGTGGCTGACAACTGTATGGCTGTGGCTCGGTATGCGACGTCTTACATCACAAAAAAAGAAAAGACAGAAATGAAGGATATGTGGGAGGATATTTCCCATGAAAAGAGCCTCAGTAAGAAGTTGTACAGTTTCAGTCTGAAGATGTTGTCGCATCGAGAAATCGGAGCTTACGAATGTTCTGACCGGTTATCTTCAGCAAGTCTCTATGCCAAATCTAGGAGTATCATTTTGGCGAGTCTTGGTCTTGCTGCAACGCGTAATCGAGTTCTGAAACCTGTACGGGAAATTGAGTATTTGGCGGAGAAGGAGCCAAGCAGTACAGATATTTTGAAGACTAACATGTTGGATACATATTATCCAAATAGAAGCAGTCACCTGGAGAATGTTTGTCTGTATGAGGTTCTACAAAATTACATTTTCAAGAGGAACATCAAAGAAGATATTGATAAAGGAGTGTATGCTGTAATTGGAAGTGAGGGATGTCTGGTCAAGCAAAGAAAATGTCAATTGGTAAATCATTGAAAATTGAATTGCGAATCTCCAGAAAGAAAAGAGTTTTTCTATTTAGCTCTTTTGCAACTTTTCAAGCCTTGGCGTGCAGAAGAGGAACTGCTTGGAGATTTCCTCTGTTACGAAGACTCTTTCAATGCAGCCAAGGAGTCCATAGAATGTCCTGTTTTTCCAAAATATCTAGAAATGTTGAATGCAGAAATCGAGCAGGAAGCAACAATTGCAGCTGAGATTGCTAGAGACAGTTCTCAGGACAGTCAGAGTTCTGTTTCATTGAGTCAGGATCCACTAGGAGAACCAGTTATCGAAAATGAAGCTGCCACTGCCATGATTGAAGTGGAAAGAGCCATGGCACATGCTCAGGAGGATGCGGTTAACTTAGAAGATTTGGAAAGACAACTCAACGTTGAGCAGAGGAAAATATATGACGAAGTTACCAAACAAATTGAGCATGGATTAAGTCATGAGAAGAAAGAGTGCTCATGTACGTCGTTGAAGCCTGTCAGACTGTACGTGAGTGGAGAAGCAGGAACTGGAAAAAGTTTCTTCATTAAAACAATTTCATGTTATCTGCAGAAAAGGACTGGGTCATCGCTGTCTTGTGTTGTCACCGCTCCAACTGGACTGGCCGCACATAACATTAAAGGTATTACTTTGCATCAGCTACTGATGCTGCCAGTGGAGCATGATAACAAATTACAATACCACAAGTTATCTGGAGATGCTTGTTGTGAAGTATCTAGAGTCCTGAAGAAGATGAAACTTCTTATCATTGACGTAGTAAGCATGGTTTCCAATGTCATGCTTGCCTTTGTGCATTTGAGAATGCAGGAAGTTCTTAAAACAGAGTATGATGTGTTATTTGGTGGCAAACACATCATTGTTTTTGGTGATCTTCTGCAGCTGACACCAGTGAAAGGACAACCAGTGTTTAAACTGCTTACGCATGAAGATACCAGGAAGTGCCTAGGGAGCATTGGCAACGTTACCATATGGTTAAACTTCAATTATGCTGAGCTGCGTGAAAATATGCGTCAGGCGAAGAATGAAGATTACAAGAATATTCTACAAGATGTTAGAATTGGGAAAGTGACCGAGCGTGGGAAAGAAGCTTTACATGCACGATTACTGTCAAATTTGTATCCAGAAGAAGACGTTCTGCCACAGGATATATTTCAGAAAATTACTGAGAAGAAATCTGGAATATGTTTGATGCCAACTCTTGCAGAATGTTCCATCTTCAACAACAAAATGTTGAATTTAGAAAACCAAGAGATTGTGAAACTGGAAGCTATTGACAGAATAGAGCATATGGGAGCAACAATTATTTTGTCTGAGAATTTGAAATCTAAATTGGATTCATTAGAGAAGACTATATCTAAAACTGCTGGTTTTGAAAAGAGGCGGAATGTGTGCTTAAATTGCCGTATCATTTTGAGAAGGAATTTACATGTTGAAAGAGGTCTGGTAAATGGATCAATGAGTAATGTTGTTGATTTTGAGAAATACAGAAATAGAGATGGAATTGAATTTTTAAAAATTAAATTTGATGGCATTGAGGTAGTACAGCTAATTGGTCATTGCACAGCTAGGTTTTTGCTTGTAAAAGACTTATATGTTCGCCGTAAGCAGTTTCCTGTTTGCTTGGCATATGCGGTGACAATCCATAAATCGCAAGGTTTAAGTGTAGACACTGCTTTGGTGAATATTGGCAGCTCTGTGTTCAAGGAGGGTATGGCTTATGTAGCATTGTCACGAGTCAGAACTTTATCGGGATTGTACTTGATTGACTGTGATGTCACAAACATTTGTGCAGATCTAGATTGTGTTAAGGAATACAATAGGTTAAGAAGAGAGTATGCGCCACATTTGCCTCAATATCCTTTGTTTGAGAAACGTGTGGTAGGCCGGAAACGAAGAAATATCAGTAATAGTAGGGAGGTTGTAGCAAAAAGACCAAAAGTCGATGAACCGAAAATTGGAAGCAGAAAGAAAATGAATTCTGTTGAAGATGTTGTTGGTTTTCAATTTGAAAATAGTTCTGATGTCAACTGCTATGCTAATGTAGTGGTTAATGTTGTCTTTTCACTAGAGACTTTAAAAGAACAGATTGTGATCAATTCGGAACAAAGTTTATGCTGTTTGTTGAATTCTGTGTTAGAGAAATGTAGCGCTGATAGAAGAAGAGTAGAAAGTGTGTCTGAAATTCGTAATCTGTTAGACAAATGTTCAGGTCAAACGCAATTCTCTCAAAATATTCAGCAGGATTGTCAAGAGTTTTTAATGTATATGCTTGATGTATTGCAAGATGAAGGTGTAGATGTAGATTATCTGTTTGGCCTTTCTTATCAATGGCAGAATGATTGCGAGAACTGTAGGCTATCAAGTACTACTAGTGTAGACTCAGAAAGATTTATATATTTAACTTTGCCTGACAGTAAATCAGTATCCTTCAATAAGCTAGTAAAAGCAGCTGATCAAAACATGGAGTGTAGCCAATGTAAGTCTGCAATGCTGTCCACATTATTTATACGAAGATATGGCCAGTATGTCATTTTAATGTTCCAACGATGTAGGTCTGATGGAACTAAATTGACAACTTTAATTAATAATTTTGTGGCTTTGCAGTTGTCAATATGAGGAAGGACTTTTGTAACTACAGCAATTATATATCATGACGGTCCTTCAACAACTTCAGGACATTACACAGCTTATTTAAAATCTGGAAACGGCTGGTCATTCTGCAATGATTCTGTTTTAACTTTCAAAAAAAGATTGCCTTTCCACCTTCAAAATTCTTACAACTAAAATTTTAGGGAAGGAATCTTGGGATTTGTTCTGAGGAATTTCAAGAGGTTCTAATGGCTCCTACTCTATATGGCCTTGAGGATAAGTGTAGTACAGAGCGAAAACTGTTTGTGTTTATAAGCTAATTCAAGCAGTAGATCAAAACAAGGAGTAGAGGAAATGTAAGTCTGCAATGCTGTCCACATTTATAGAAACTTATGGGTGAAATGTCATTTTACAATTTCAACTACATAAACTGGATGAAAATAAGTTGTCATGTCTAATTAAAAATGTTTTGACTACATAGTCATCGATTTCAGGAAGAACATTTGTAACTGCAGATATTATATGTTATGATGGTCCTTTAACAACATCAGGATATTACACAGCTTATTTGAAATATAAAAAAGGCTAGTCTTTCGTCAATGATTACCATTTTAGTATGAAGCAATGTTGCCTTTTGACTTGTTTTCAGAAGTGAGAATTTAGGGTAGGTAACTGGATTATAATGATTCTAGGTGTTGCTGTAATTTAGTGTGCTGTTTTAAATTGCTTTGTATGTCTCATTTTTCTTAAAACGATGGAGCTTATCTTTCAGAAAGTGGCGGGCAGAAAATAGTAACAGCACAACAGAGTATAAGCTGTTCATAGGACATCCTTTGACGTCATAGAAAGTAAGTTACTTTTGAGGAGTTCTGATTGATTATATTTTATGTGTTTTTTAAACACAATCATTTTGATTGTGTTTTTTTCCCCGCTGTTATATGATGAATACCTTCAACTCACTCTTTTCAGTGAAATTTGATATATTCTGAGAACAGCAACAATAAACCATTAAATATGTATAATTAATTTTGTACTTTGAATTGTGATTTTTAATATGTATTCATCTTGTCTCAAGCTCACTCACCTTTTACTACCTTCTATTAATTTAAAAATGTTTGTTCTTTCTTACACAGATTAAAAGTATAAAAATAACAAGTGACTAAGTTAACGACAATTATAAGGTAAGTGTTTAGTACTCTTTACGTTACATCTCTATCACATTTAACTTTTATTAGTTCCACTGCTTCATTTCTTTAACCCTCAGTTTTTTGCCTTTGCTACTTCCCTTATTTCTTTTTCTATTACTTACTTATACTACTCTTTCCACTCCTTTTCTCAGTTCCTCTTTCAACAGTATCTGTGTGTTACTCCCTCTATTTGTCTTTCTTTTAACATTACTCTCGGTTTACTTACTCTTCTTTTTTAAAAAAAAAAAAAAAAAATTTGGGTTCGCTTCCGGTTTGCGTACCGGCAAGCGAATCAAAAGAAATAAAGGTTGCCAGAGTGTTAAACATTCTAGCAATTTCTTATAAAGGGGAGGTAGTTCTGAAAAGAACTTTTTTTTATTATTTTTGTTGTTTTATATTTTTTTTATTGTTTTTATGAACATTTTTATAGTTTTTTTGTATTTTTTGAAAGGTTTTATATATTTTTTTTGTTTTTTCAGGGGGAAGAACGAAAAACAGGCATTAGAAACGGCTCAACAGGAGCAAAAAAAAAAATCACTTTCTGGGGCGTTTTGAGCTCTTGTGATTTTCATATGCTCTGTTCATTAAGGTTACGCTCATCTCGCAGTAACAAAGCAAACCCCCACAATAAATGCACACTAGCTTGATGTGTTGAAAATTAGTTTGAATAGTGGGGACCGTCTGGGACAGGAACAGACTAATTTGCATACAGCCAGGTTCTGAAACTGGGATGGTGCAGTGAGCTAAAAAACGGTGTTGGATCTAGCCCTGATCTCTTGACTGGGTGAGAGCTTTCTGCTTAATTCAGAGACTCTGTCCCTCACCACCCCTTGTTGTAAATATTTTTGTCCACCCTAAGCGTGGAAGGGTATTCTCAGATGTGAGACCCTTGCTCATTGCACCATCAGGATTCAAGCAAACCGGGCCGAAGACGGCTGTAATGCCAGAAACCGGTCCCCGGGAGCTTGTTTCCTCCCCAGTGTAAGAATTGGCTTTTGTAGTTTGGTTTGCCCTGTTCCCATCATGCACTGGGACAGGAACAGACTAATTTGCATACAGCCAGGTTCTGAAACTGGGATGGTGCAGTGAGCTAAAAAACGGTGTTGGATCTAGCCCTGATCTCTTGACTGGGTGAGAGCTTTCTGCTTAATTCAGAGACTCTGTCCCTCACCACCCCTTGTTGTAAATATTTTTGTCCACCCTAAGCGTGGAAGGGTATTCTCAGATGTGAGACCCTTGCTCATTGCACCATCAGGATTCAAGCAAACCGGGCCGAAGACGGCTGTAATGCCAGAAACCGGTCCCCGGGAGCTTGTTTCCTTCCCAGTGTAAGAATTGGCTTTTGTAGTTTGGTTTGCCCTGTTCCCATCATGCACTGGGACAGGAACAGACTAATTTGCATACAGCCAGGTTCTGAAACTGGGATGGTGCAGTGAGCTAAAAAACGGTGTTGGATCTAGCCCTGATCTCTTGACTGGGTGAGAGCTTTCTGCTTAATTCAGAGACTCTGTCCCTCACCACCCCTTGTTGTAAATATTTTTGTCCACCCTAAGCGTGGAAGGGTATTCTCAGATGTGAGACCCTTGCTCATTGCACCATCAGGATTCAAGCAAACCGGGCCGAAGACGGCTGTAATGCCAGAAACTGGTCCCCGGGAGCTTGTTTCCTTCCCAGTGTAAGAATTGGCTTTTGTAGTTTGGTTTGCCCTGTTCCCATCATGCACTGGGACAGGAACAGACTAATTTGCATACAGCCAGGTTCTGAAACTGGGATGGTGCAGTGAGCTAAAAAACGGTGTTGGATCTAGCCCTGATCTCTTGACTGGGTGAGAGCTTTCTGCTTAATTCAGAGACTCTGTCCCTCACCACCCCTTGTTGTAAATATTTTTGTCCACCCTAAGCGTGGAAGGGTATTCTCAGATGTGAGACCCTTGCTCATTGCACCATCAGGATTCAAGCAAACCGGGCCGAAGACGGCTGTAATGCCAGAAACCGGTCCCCGGGAGCTTGTTTCCTTCCCAGTGTAAGAATTGGCTTTTGTAGTTTGGTTTGCCCTGTTCCCATCATGCACTGGGACAGGAACAGACTAATTTGCATACAGCCAGGTTCTGAAACTGGGATGGTGCAGTGAGCTAAAAAACGGTGTTGGATCTAGCCCTGATCTCTTGACTGGGTGAGAGCTTTCTGCTTAATTCAGAGACTCTGTCCCTCACCACCCCTTGTTGTAAATATTTTTGTCCACCCTAAGCGTGGAAGGGTATTCTCAGATGTGAGACCCTTGCTCATTGCACCATCAGGATTCAAGCAAACCGGGCCGAAGACGGCTGTAATGCCAGAAACCGGTCCCCGGGAGCTTGTTTCCTTCCCAGTGTAAGAATTGGCTTTTGTAGTTTGGTTTGCCCTGTTCCCATCATGCACTGGGACAGGAACAGACTAATTTGCATACAGCCAGGTTCTGAAACTGGGATGGTGCAGTGAGCTAAAAAACGGTGTTGGATCTAGCCCTGATCTCTTGACTGGGTGAGAGCTTTCTGCTTAATTCAGAGACTCTGTCCCTCACCACCCCTTGTTGTAAATATTTTTGTCCACCCTAAGCGTGGAAGGGTATTCTCAGATGTGAGACCCTTGCTCATTGCACCATCAGGATTCAAGCAAACCGGGCCGAAGACGGCTGTAATGCCAGAAACCGGTCCCCGGGAGCTTGTTTCCTTCCCAGTGTAAGAATTGGCTTTTGTAGTTTGGTTTGCCCTGTTCCCATCATGCACTGGGACAGGAACAGACTAATTTGCATACAGCCAGGTTCTGAAACTGGGATGGTGCAGTGAGCTAAAAAACGGTGTTGGATCTAGCCCTGATCTCTTGACTGGGTGAGAGCTTTCTGCTTAATTCAGAGACTCTGTCCCTCACCACCCCTTGTTGTAAATATTTTTGTCCACCCTAAGCGTGGAAGGGTATTCTCAGATGTGAGACCCTTGCTCATTGCACCATCAGGATTCAAGCAAACCGGGCCGAAGACGGCTGTAATGCCAGAAACCGGTCCCCGGGAGCTTGTTTCCTTCCCAGTGTAAGAATTGGCTTTTGTAGTTTGGTTTGCCCTGTTCCCATCATGCACTGGGACAGGAACAGACTAATTTGCATACAGCCAGGTTCTGAAACTGGCATGGTGCAGTGAGCTAAAAAACGGTGTTGGATCTAGCCCTGATCTCTTGACTGGGTGAGAGCTTTCTGCTTAATTCAGAGACTCTGTCCCTCACCACCCCTTGTTGTAAAGACCGTCTCCCTCGCCCCTGGTCCCGAAAGACTTTCATGGGTTGAGGTGGTGGCCACAGGAGTTTGTGGATTTTCACATAGGTTACGCACCTCCGCCACACTAATTTATTGGATGCCACCTTTGCATGTGGCGATGCATAGTATAGTTACCAAAGCTATACTTTTTATCCGTGCCTCGGGACAGAGGTTCTTTACATATCAGGCATGTAACATAACGGGCATTCACCTTTTTTTGGCCTGCAGGAAATGAAAAAAACTGCCAAATAAAATTGTCCTTGCGGTGTGATTTCCGGGGCTCTTCAGGCAAAAATTCTATTTGTTGTACATCCTGTTCTTCTTCTTCCTCCTCTTCTTCTTCAGGGTTGGGAATAAACTGGGGAGGTTGTCCATCCTTCCTAGGAGGTTGTGGTGGTGGTGGGGGTCCACCAGCTGCACCTACAATTGAAGCCATCTTCCAATAATCAAAATAGTTCTTCCTCTCACAAAGTTGAAAGTCAGAGTGAGAAAAATAGGAGGGGGCTTTCATCATTTGGGGAAAAAAAATGTTCTAAACTAATGAAGTGTTATTTTTAGGTCACATGACCTAGCCTTACATCATTCAGAAACCAAAAGTGAAATCAACCAATAAAAAGTGTTATTTTCAAGTCACATGACCTGTTACGCTTCCGTTACACGTCCCGCTACGCGCCCCGGAGCGCTTCCGGGGTGCTGCGCTTCGTGTTCCGGTTCGCGTTCCAGAACGCTTCCTGGTGCGCTAACGCGGCGCGTCATAAGACGCATTACGCGGCAACGCGATACGTCGCGCTTACGCGACGCGTCACGATGTTGTTTTCTAACGCGGTGGTTGCGCTAACGGAACGTTTACCGGTTCACGGACCGGGTCGCGGAACCAAATTGAGCTAACGGGAAGCTGCCCGGTTCGCGGGCCGGCAGCGAAACAAATTTTTTTTATAAAAAAAAAAATTATATTACAAAAATATAAAATATATTTTTGAATTAGAATAAGAATACATTTTACAGCTTTTGATATTTGCTATTAAAAAAACATTGAAATTCGCTGAAAAAACCATAGGTTATAGACCATATATAGTTAGGAATTAGCATTTACAAAACCTTAAAAATTCACTGAAAAAACCATAGGTTATAGGCCATATATAGTTAGGGATTAGCATTTACAAAACCTTATTTTACTCACAAAACCATTGAAATTCGCATATATAGTTAGTTGCACTAACTATATATCGCGCACCCGCAATCCACTGCTGATGATGTCACATATTACATCATTCATGACATGGTCAGTGACATCACTGATGACATCACTGATGACATTATCCAGTGACTGTATGTTTCTGTAAAGTTAAAATATGTCTTACATATTAAAGAATGAGTGGATGTATAAGTGTCTGGATGAAGTATTTAGTAGGTGCATGACTGATTGTATGAGAGAGTGATTAAATGAGTCTCACTGAGTGCATGGGTTAGTGACTAAACTGTCTTAATTTGTGCATCATTATATCTGTTGTTCTGTAAACTGCTGCATGTGTTGATCAGTAGCTATATGAGTAACTATATGGGTTATTGATTGGTTGCCCAAGTATTTGTATAGGAGAGTGAGTGTGTGTGTGTGGGAGGTGTGTGACTGTGCATAGATGTGTCAACAGTTGATTCACTAGATGTATGGATTCAAACCTGCATGTGGAAACAACTGTATGGGTTGTTGACTGTGTGCATGGGTGTATTGGTGAGTGAATGTATATCTCAGTGCTACATGTCAAAGTAAGTACATATGTAAAACACAGTACATGTGAGAGTTGTCATATATAAATTACTGTGCATAAGAGCCAGTGAATGTGTGAATGGCTGTATGGATCATTGTAAACTTGCATCACGTATTGTATAAGAGAGTAAATATGTGTTAGTATATGTTTGAATAAGTAAGGTGTATATAACTGTATAGTTGAGGAAATGGAGGTGTGATTGATTTTCTGCATGAGTGACTAGGTGTGTGAGTAACTCCATGGATGAGTGACAGTCTGTGAGTGTCTGTTTACACTGATTGTATCTAAGGTTATATTAGAATCTGAAGAGGTTCATCGTATTATCACATGAATGATATCATCAGTGATGTGATGAGTAATGTCAAATGAGATGTCATCAGTGATGTCACTGACCATGTCATGAATGATGTAATATGGGACATCATCAGCAGTGGATTGCGGGTGCGTGATATATAGTTAGTGCAACTAACTATATATGCGAATTTCAATGGTTTTGTGCGAGTAAAATAAGATTTTGTAAATGCTAATCCCTAACTATATATTGTCTATAACCTATGGTTTTGAATATATATATATATATATATATATATATATATATATATATATATATATATATATATATATATATATATATATATATATATATATATATATATATATATACACACACTGTCAGGGGTTGCTCTTACCCAATTCAGAGCTCTAATACTGTGCCTGGAGTGATAAATGGCTTTTGTCATTTTACAGCTCGGCAAGGACAGCATTGTGCTAGTCCTAGGCTTGAAGACTTTGCTGTAGAAATAGCAAAAGACTTTGTCCTTTGCTATCTCGGCGTGGATGGCACTTTGCTAATCCTATGCTTTAAAACTTTGATAGAAAAACAGACATTTGAGGTGAGCAGATCTAGAGTATCGCTGGTGTTGAGTGTTCTAACAGGAGCTGCTTTCCACCTTAACTGAGAACTACCCAGAGTTCTGGGTGCTGAAGATGGGAGAGCTGAGCAGGGGCATAGCGGGGGCAGAGGGTACACCCCCTAATAAAAGGATTCTGTATTGAATAGTTTGGTACAAGGTTTTCCAGTTGGGTATAGTAAGGCGTATGTCGGATTTCACTTGGGGTATTTACACACACGCAGATGAAAACACTCTCTCATCTCGGTTTTAAAAATCTTAAAAAATTATTTTACAAAATATTGAGTATTTCTGAAAGTCCGCACTCCTCTCTCTTCCTACTGTTCCTTAAGTTCAACTCATTCCAGGAGTCTAGTTACCCCCTCCCCCATCCTACTGACCAAGCTTCACCCCTGGAGCCGAGATGTTTATGGTTTGGGGTAGAGTCTGGGGATACGAGCGGGGGTTCATGCTTTCTGTTGTTTGTACCTCGTGACACAAAATTCATGAATCATAAGGAATAGAAATCTCCCTCCGCCAGGTAAGTTGATCCTTATAAGAGACCCCTGGGACGAGAGCTTTATGACCCCCCACGTCCCGTGATCGGTTGTGATGGGACAGCGGTGTTCAATCCTCTAGAAGGGGATCCAAACAGACATCTAAGATAAAGAGCAACACGACCTGCCCTGCCACCAGAGCACCGCAGTGAACCACAGATGACACACAGGTACTCCAGGGCCTTCGCACATCGTTCAGCAGTTATCCCTGGAGCCCCTAATCAGCAACCAAGTGCATTGCGAAAAGCACGCCTGCCCTCAAGCGCCTTAGAGAGAACCTGGGTGCCCCAGTACCCATGCAACTCAGAGAGAGGGGCGCAGGGCCGACAGCAGGGATGCACTTGCGATAAGAAACCCCTGTGCTTGGAGCACTGAGATCCCCATGAAGCACAGGGATTCATCTTTCCAAAGCAATGGATCACTTTCGACCATCGATGTCTGGGTGGGCTCTGTGTTTACTGCAGTGCTAAGCGCTAAGTGCGTGTACACTGCCAGCCCCTCGGTGCTTGTCTATGTAGCCCTCATTCCAGTGCCCTACTGTGAGCAGTCCTTCCGGAAAGCCCTGTGAGGGGCGGCCCTTGTCATTCTCAATCTTACTAGCATTAAGTTCACTACATTGGCAGCCCGCTTTTGACTCTGTCGGGTGGCCCTAGAATGCATCGTTCTTTCTCTTCCTCTGGCCTGGAACTAATGATGCTCGTGCCACAGCGCAACAGAAGGGAACGGGGGTAAAATAAAGCAGTGTGGGAGTGCTGATGTACGTACCGCTTGTGCTTTCATTGCTGGCTGTGTTTAAGGGAAGGCTCTGCTGCTTCTGCTGTGTTATGTATACCGGGTTCACACCTGTGCCAAGACTCCTGTGCTGCTGCTCTTGTCATGAACCTGGATGTCCTGCTCTTCATGCCACTTCTGCAGCTGTGAGGCACGTGAGTAGAGCTGGTCGTCTGGTAACTGTACCTTGTATGACCCGCAGTGACGCTTGTATTGTCACATGCTGTACCTGAGCTCGTACCAAGCTACACCTCTTTGAGAGTCTCTGCCGCCCCCAAAATGTTTTTTCATTCGACTTAAAGCCCCAAGAAAGCTTGTCCTGCGTCATGCTACACTTGTGCTGAATTTAAGGGAAAACAATCTTATCGCTTGTAATAGACACTGTGCGAGCTGTGTGCGTGCACTGTTTGAGTGAGCTCTCTGTGCCTGTGCTGTGCTATAGAGGTTTGCCCGGCGTTTGCCCCCTGTTGGGATGAGCCCGCACGCTGACAGCAGGTTGAGAGGGAAAATTATGGACCTATATAGTTTGCGTGTGAATAGTCCGGAGCGGCGGGCGCTGCTCGTCTCCTCCCTCCGCGCCCTTATTTCCTGGGCCGCAGGAGAGGACACTGGAGGCAGCGAGGGAGCCGGGCTCCCATGCCCAGGGTAGGTGCTCTGTGCACATGCACGATAGCAGAGATTAAAGTGGCCCTGGGAATGGCCGCCAAGCAGCCTGCGTCATTTTATGGCAGCACAGTGTTATTTGTCTTCGCTCTGGATTTATGTTTAACACCTTGGCTGCTAGGCGTTTCCCCCCCCATGTGCTGGAAATTGCCATTTTGCTGGTGTCATGACGAGCTCAGCTCGTCATCAGCACAGCTCAACTGTGCATCATGACGAGCTGAGCTCGTCATGAGCATCGAAAGGGTTAAAGCGTAAACGAAACAGACATCCGATAGCGCTTTAGCCCCGCTTCATGAGGCCTGGGGCTAAGATCCCTTAGACTCACCATCCCCTGGTACCGCTCTTTTGCTCTGCCACTACTGCTCCTCTGAGATCCTCCATATACGCCCCTCCATACTGAGCCCTGGCAAGCAGCCATGGCTGTCTATGAGCGTCCAGGGCCGCGGGACTACTGCGCTCAGCTTTAAAGAATAAAACAAGCCGACTTCAGGTTTTATGGGTACACAAGCCACACATTTTTAACGAAGGGCACGCGCCAAGGCAGCAATCGGGTAACTCGAGCCGAATCAAAAAACTCGAGCCGAATCACAAAACTCGAGCCGAATCACAAAACAGTATTGGCGAAACGCTTGGAGCATGGTTTGGGAGCACCTGCCAGGGTCCGAGAACGGACGACTTACACATTTCTCTTTTAGAGCCGTCCCACTCGGACGGGCTCTGGTTGACTTACTGCTGTGGTAAGAGGCTCCTTATCTTCTTTATGGGGCCATCTGTTTCGCCCTATAAAGAAGATCAGAAAGCTTTTACCACAGCAGTAAGTCAAGGAACCTAGTCTGAAAGGGACAGGGCTAAAAGAGAAAGAAGAACATCACTAGGACCTCTTTTCTAATGGCTAGCCACCGTTTAGCATGAACGGTGACGCAAGCCAATGGAAAAGAGAGGCGGGGCTTAACCTCACTAGTAAAAAATACCTAAATTCATTAAATCTCACCAGCTCGACTGAGCATGTCTGTGCAGCCATCGCAGGCAGAGACCTAAAAACAACTGAAGAAGTAGAAGGAGCTAAGCAGTGCTCAGAGGAGCCTCCCTGCGAAACAATTAAGAAGCTACAAAAATGACATGGGGCTAGGCCTGGTTTCTGCTGTGTATTAGCTTTGTTATTTTGATGTACCAGGGACTCCCATCTTGACGACTGGGAATGATTCAAGCATGTCAATCTATGAAAATTCCAATGCTGGAGTAATAACTTTATATTAATCACATAGGAGAACCTAATGCATTTACACCAATGCTTGTTATTAAATATATCATTTTAGGTTTTATAGAGAGTATGATTAAAGCTAAATATTCTTTTATTGTGGTACTTTGCTTTTGCCTTATTGTGAAGAATGAAGTTAAAGTGTGAGAGATGTATGGTTGAATGATAAGGCTAGCACAGAAGTTAATAATCATCAAGGGGAGCATTTGTCATTTGGTACAAACAGAAAAAAAGAAAACTATGATTGAGAAACAATTATTTTAGTCTTAAATACGTGACTCACATTAGAAAGTTCTTTAGTAAAGTATACTGACCTGAAGTGTCTGCTGGAATAGTAACCACTCTTCACAATTGAGTTCACTTTCTGGCACGGACAACAGCATCTCAAAGCAACTCCTAAAATACAAGTTAGGTCATTTGAAAACACTGCTTGACCTACAAATCGAATCATCCTTAAAAATAGGTAGAAGATTACAAACTGTAAAATTAACTATAATAAACATCTATATGACCTAAAAGGGGGAGTGAGAAGCTATGTAAAGGCAGCCTTCAGCCTCCCAGATTACAACAAGTAACAACACAAAGGAAGGTTAACCTTTTCTATCTTGATCTCTTAAATCTAAAAGATCAGTTGGGGGTCCTAGCATGTCTCAGGACAGTAGAGGATCCGCACCCAGGTAAATACGTGTGATCCTGGCATCTCCTGGATATTTTAGTATGATTCTTTATCACCAGAACCTCACCCACGACACCTAGTGTGAGTGGGCGGGCTTAACACAGTTTGTAAGCGGAGCTCTTTCTAAGGAATAACAGGTGCAAATTAAAATCACATTAAGGATCCCAAGTCCTATTTACTAGCAGGGTGCTTTGGCGAGAATAAAAACAGTGGAATGTTTATTGGGTATGATAAACAGAACTCTTCAGCTAAGGATGAGGGATTTAGAATGTGAATTAAAAGTGCCTTCTGGATCCTAACTCCTTTTTACTACTGAGGTATTTTGGCAGAGAAAAACAAAGATGTGTGGGTACAATGACCCATAAAATCAGAGGGTCTACATGTTTCAGCCTTTTGTATGCCACTAAGAGTCAGTAAGCTTTATTCAGGCCCAAAACCTATGTTTAATCCCTACAATTTGGGGTTTATATTTACAACTCTTGACTAGTTAAATGGAACAAACATGTATGCAACATACAGACCATAATGGACATTTTCCTCTTCATGGTCTATGTCCTATATTTAGTGAGGCTTCGTAAGTCAATGGGGGCAGGCGATCCCTGTTGTCACCCATTTGTCATAGGACACTGCTCCCTGTAGACCCACTTGGCTATCCGCACGCCTTGGAACAACCACATTTCTGGTCCTGAAGAAAGCCTACTGAACCTTGGAGGTATACAAAAGGCTGAAACAAATCAACCCACTGATGTTATGGGTCGTTGTAAAGCAGCACTGCTGACCTGGTTCTCTGGCTCTAAAGCACTTCTGCTAACCTGGTTTCTCTGGCTCTAAAGCACCTCTGCTAACCTGGTTTCTCCGGCTCTAGAGCAGCTCTGCTGGCCTGGTTCTCCGGCTCTAGAGCAGCTCTGCTGGCCTGGTTCTCCGGCTCTAGAGCAGCTCTGCTGGCCTGGTTCTCCGGCTCTAGAGCAGCTCTGCTGGCCTGGTTCTCCGGCTCTAGCGCAGCTCTGCTGGCCTGGTTCTCCGGCTCTAGCGCAGCTCTGCTGGCCTGGTTCTCCGGCTCTAGCGCAGCTCTGCTGGCCTGGTTCTCCGGCTCTAGCGCAGCTCTGCTGGCCTGGTTCTCCGGCTCTAGCGCAGCTCTGCTGGCCTGGTTCTCCGGCTCTAGCGCAGCTCTGCTGGCCTGGTTCTCCGGCTCTAGCGCAGCTCGGCTGGCCTGGTTCTCCGGCTCTAGCGCAGCTCGGCTGGCCTGGTTCTCCGGCTCTAGCGCAGCTCGGCTGGCCTGGTTCTCCGGCTCTAGCGCAGCTCGGCTGGCCTGGTTCTCCGGCTCTAGCGCAGCTCGGCTGGCCTGGTTCTCCGGCTCTAGCGCAGCTCGGCTGGCCTGGTTCTCCGGCTCTAGCGCAGCTCGGCTGGCCTGGTTCTCCGGCTCTAGCGCAGCTCGGCTGGCCTGGTTCTCCGGCTCTAGCGCAGCTCTGCTGGCCTGGTTCTCCGGCTCTAGCGCAGCTCTGCTGGCCTGGTTCTCCGGCTCTAGCGCAGCTCTGCTGGCCTGGTTCTCCGGCTCTAGCGCAGCTCTGCTGGCCTGGTTCTCCGGCTCTAGCGCAGCTCTGCTGGCCTGGTTCTCCGGCTCTAGCGCAGCTCTGCTGGCCTGGTTCTCCGGCTCTAGCGCAGCTCCGCTGGCCTGGTTCTCCGGCTCTAGAGCAGCTCTGCTGGCCTGGTTCTCCCGACTCTAGAGCAGCTCTGCTGGCCTGGTTCTCCGGCTCTAGAGCAGCTCTGCTGGCCTGGTTCTCTGGCTGTAGAGCAGCTCTGCTGGCCTGGTTCTCTGGCTCTAGAGCAGCTCTGCTGGCCTGGTTCTCAGGCCGTTCTCAGGCCAGCAGAGCAGCTCTGCTGGCCTGGTTCTCTGGCTCTAAAGCACCTCTGCTAACCTGGTTTCTCTGGCTCTAAAGCACCTCTGCTGACCTGGTTTCTCTGGCTCTACAGCAGCTCTGCTGACCTGGTTCTTAGGTTGTAGAGAAGTTCTGCTGACCTGGTTCTCTCCCTCTACAGAAGCTCTGCTGACCTAGTGCCAGAAAGAAGGGTGGGGTTTGTAACCAAAGAAGGGTGGGGTTTGTAACCAAACAAGACTGCATTGCGAGAGCCCCTTTTTTTTTTCTAAATGCTGGATGATGCCCCCGGTAATTCTGGTGGGTAAAAACAGACTGCGTTTTTGAAAGTGCAGAGGATCTTTGTGAGGAAGTAGAGGTAGGCAGAGCGTGTATATGTGTTAGAAGAGTGCGTGCATGTGTTTAGTCCTGCGTGCGGAGAGAGGAAGCAACTGAGCAGAGCCATACACGTCCACATCTTGTTTAAGCCACACGCTCACATAAGCTGTTAGACAGACGTACGTGGACACATGTCCTGTCTTGAAAGCGTGCACATATCCTGTGCCCCTTTGCCCACCAAAACCGACAATAGGTCTCGCCAAGGCGAACAACGCATGCGCTGCGACGCTAGGTGAGACCTAAAAACAGACGGTGGAGAAAATCAATCCATCATGCCCATAATCAATAAGAGGAGTCACTATACCTAGTGACTTAAAAGACTTTGTTGAAGAAAAACGAGTTGCACACGTCCAAGTCCAACACTAGATGGCAGGAGTATGCAGAGCATTTATCTACAACTACAAAAGCCATGAACAAATAGTTTCTTACCTGTCGGTGTTGTTTGCAGCTTGAAGATCGTTCTGGATTCACCATGCTGTGCATTATTCCGTGGTCTAATGGTTGGGTCCGGAATTGCAGTCTTTTCTTTCTCTTTCTTTTTTTTTGTAGCCCAGGTAAGCATTGACGTCCCACCTTCTGGTGTACTTCCTGTGACGTCAGCAGGGTTCCTGCGGAAGCTCCCACCTTTGGGCGCAATCTTCGGATTCTTTTTTCTTGTTTTTGTATTCGGTTTGTGAATCCTTGGCAATGTTTTCCAGTTCTTTCTTAAAGTAAATTAATTTTCACTTTGTCTCTTAAAAGTTTCTGTTTGTATTTTATTCCTGGTATTTCCACCTTCTTCTCCTGCCTCACCTTTCTGGCGGAGGTGGGTGGGTTCGCTAGTGAATCCAGAAAGATCTTCAAGCTGCAAAACACGACAGGTAAGAAACTATTCGTTCTGCAGCATGAATCTTTCTGGATTCACTATGCTGTGCATAGACTTTGTAGCGGTTTGTCATGTTTGTGGCGGCTGGGTGGAAGATGAACATTGGTTGTTGAATATATGTTGAAACTTTCAGTCCTACTTGTGCTTCCTTGTTCATCTGTATATCCACATAGTAGTGCTTAGTGAACGTGTACATTGAAGCCCATGTTGCCGCCAGGCATATGTCTTGAATGGGTGTGTTAGCCAGAAAGGTTATTGTTGCTCCCTTTTTCCTGGTAGAGTGGGCTTGTGCCCCCTCTATTAGTTCTTGAACTGCCTGCTTGTGGCAGAATTGTACTGTTTGTGCGATCCATCGTGCAATGGTGCCCTTTCTCCTTGTTCCACCACTATATCTCCTCTTGCACTGCATGCGTTACAACCACTAGATCTTCCCAACTCCCTTTAGCTTGTGACCATTGTTGTTGCAGCCATTCCTGGAATGGTCTCATGTGTAGCCGTATATTGAGGACTAGGTGTACGCAGGACGCCATCATTCCCATGATCTTGCTCGCTGTCCTCACTGTCGGAGCTCGCCCCTTCTGGTGCGGACGTGTCTCCTTCAGCAGGGCAAGTGTTCTCTTATCGCTGGGGAACACTTTGCTCTGTATGGTGTTGATCTGTGCGCCTAGGAAGATCTTCACTTGCTCTGGTTCCATTGAGGATTTCCCCCAGTGTATTGAGAATACCAGTTCTGTTAGCGTTTTTGTGACCCGTTGTGCATGTTCCTTGCATTATTTGTAGGAACTTGCTTTTATGAGCCAGTCGTCGAGGTAGGGGTAAGGAATATGCTACTTACCAGTATGCATCTGTTCTTGGCATGAAGGGCTGCTGACATTCATATCTGTGCATAGCTCACCGCCTAGTGTTGGGTCCGGATGATTGTACATTGTTATCCTGGAAGAGTCGAAGTATCACGAGATAGGTGGCTCCTCCCCTGGACTACAGTGCGCATGGGCATCCTCTCAATCCTCAGATTGTTTTTCGCCATTGTGGCAGAGATGGAGTATGATACAGTAAGTGATGTCCATGCTTGAGATTAATTCTGAGTGCTACAGCTGCGATAGGCACCAGGGAGGAGGGCGGGCTATATGAATGTCAGCAGCCCTACATGCCAAGAACAGATGCATACTGGTAAGTAGCATATTCCGTTCGAGGCATGTGGGCTGCTGAATTCATATCTGTGCATAGAATAAATAGCAGTCTCCTCCTTAGCGGTGGTTGCCCGTGCCAGCTGCAGCAGTCTGAAAAAAAGTCCTGAGAACAGCCTGTCCTACAGCAGCTTGCTGTTTGGAGTGTACATCCACGCAGTAGTGTTTGGTAAATGTATGTATTGTGGACCATGTTGCTGCTCTACATATATCCTCTAGAGTAATGTTACCTAGGAAAGCCATGGATGCCCCCAACTTGCGTGTGGAATGCACTCTTGGGGGAACTGTTAATGTACGTTTAGCTTTTTAATACCAGATCTGTATGCACTTAACAATCCATCTGGCTATACCTGATTTGGAAATGGGGTTGCCTTTGTGCTGTGGAGAAAAGGCAACAAACAGTTGCTTAGTCTTTCTGAAATCTTTTGTCCTGTCTATGTAATACAGGAGAGCTCTTTTAACATCTAGTGTGTGCAGAGCTCGGTCTGCCACTGAATCTGGATTTGGGAAGAATACAGGCAGTTCTATCGTTTGGTTAATGTGGAACTGTGATACCACCTTAGGCATAAATTTAGGGTTGGTACATAGCACTACCCTATTAGCATGAATGTGTATGAAAGGCTCTTGAATAGTTAGGGCTTGAAGCTCAGTAAATCTCCTTAGCGATGTGATTGCTACTAGAAAGGCCACTTTCCATGTCACAAATTGTATCTCACAAGAGTGTAGAGGTTCAAAAGGTGGTCCCATTAGTCTGGTCACAACTATGTTCAGATTCCAGACAGGTGAAGGCGGGTGTCTGGGAGGAATTACTCTTTTGAGTGCCTCCATAAAAGCCTTAATGGCTGGCACTCTGAAAAGGGAAAGGTGCTGCCTGTTTTGAAGATAAGCTGCCATTGCAGCTAAATGGAACCGGATGGAACTATATGCCAGATTGCATCTGTGTAGATGCAACAAATAACATATAATGTTTTGAGTTGATGCATCTAGCGGATTTATGTAATTATTGGAACAATAAATGACAAATGGCTTTCATTTTGCCGCATAGCAAGCCCTGGTTGTAGATCTTCTTGCCTCCTTGATAATATTCATACAGTCAGGGGGCAGGTTCAGGTAGCCAAACTATGACCTCAGGAGCCATATCGCAAGGCTCAACTGTTGCGGATCTGGGTGCTGAATGTCTCCATGGCTCTGAGTGAGGAGACTGGGTGAGAGTCGCAGTCGTTGGTGAGGCACAACGGAAAGTTCTAGGAACTTGGTGTACCATGCCTGCCTTGCCAATGTTGGAGCAACTAGGAAGAGTGTCATTGAGTGCTGTCGCAGTTTGCGTGCCACTAGCGGTATGAGCGGTGCCGGAGGAAAAGCGTACGCAAATCTGCTTGACCAGTTCATCCATATCGCATTGCCCTGAGACTGCGGGTGTGGGAACCTGGCGGCGAAGGTTTGGCATTTTGCGTTTTCCTTTCTGGCGAACAGGTCTATCTCTGGATGACCCCACTGCTGGAAATACGGTTGTAGCATCGAGGGATGTATCTCCCACTCGTGCATCTGATGGCTGTGCCTGCTGAGCAGATCCGCCATCTGGTTGTCCTTGCCTTGGAGGTGTTCTGCCATGAGGAACATGTTTCTTTAAATGGCCCACTTCCACATGCTCTGAGCTAGGTGTGACAACTGTGGAGAGTGTGTCCCTCCCTGCTTCTGGATGTAGTACATGGCAGTCATGTTGTCCGTCCGGATCAGCACGACCTTCTTGCACAAATGCACTTTGAACGCCTTCATTGCCATGAAGATTGCCATCAGTTCCAGCAGGTTGATGTGCATCTACTTTTGCTGCGTCGTCCATAGTCCCTGCACTGTGTAATGGAGGACATGCGCTCCCCAGCCCTGGAGAGATGCGCCCGTCGTCAGCACTATTTGTGGTACTGGCTCCTGGAACGGTCGTCCCCTGCAAAGGTTTTGTGTGTTCGACCAATGCAGAGAGTTGTATGCACGACCGGTCACCAACACTAGGTCTTTCAGATGTCCTTGAGCCTGGTTCCACTGTCGTGCTAAGCACTCCTGAAGCGGATAGATATGTAGCCTCGCGTGCGGGACTATGAAGATGCAGGAGGCCATCATACCTATCAGCTGCATAAACACTTGCGCTGGGAGTGAGTGTTGGGGTCTGAATCGCTGAATCAGCAATTGCATGCTGTTGATCCTCGCTGAGTTTGGCTTTGCTTTTGCTGCCAGAGTGTCTATTGTCGCTCCTAGGTACTGTTGTACATGTGCGGGTTGAAGATGAGACTTTGGATAATTCAGTGAAAAACCTAGACTGTGTGGGAGGTGAATTGTGCGGGACATGTGGCTGGCGCATTGCTGGGCTGACTTTGCTTGGATAAGCCAGTCGTCCAGATAAGGATAGACATGGATGTGTTGTCTCCGAAGGTGCGCAGCTACTGTCGCCAAGCACTTGGTAAACACTCGGGGGGCTGTAGTGACCCCGAAAGGCAGAACCTTGAACTGGTAATGCTGGTTGTTTATGGTGAACCTGAGATATTTCCTGTGTCCCGGGTGAATCGGAATGTGGAAATATGCGTCCTTCAGGTCTAGTGTTGCTAGGAAATCTCCCTGACTGAGCAATGGTAGAATTTGCTGCAAAGTGAGCATGTGAAAATGTTCTGACAAGATGTATTGGTTCAGGGGTCTGAGGTCCAGTATGGGCCTGAGAGACCCGTCCTTTTTTGGGATTAAGAAGTACAGCGAGTACACCCCTGTAGTTCTAAAGGCACGAGTTCTATGGCCCCTTTTTGCAGCATGCAGAGGACCTCTTGCTGCAATAATTGCATGTGCTCTGCGGACATAGGACGGTGCCTTGGGGATATGTTGGGTGGAGTGGAGGTCAGTTCTAGACAATAGCCGTATTGGATAAGTTGTCTTACCCACCTGTCTGTGGTAATGCCTTCCCAGACTGGCAGGAACTGCTGAAGTCTTCACCCGACCGGTGTTACATGGTCTGGGGGCAGTGACAAGATTTCACTCTTTAGTGTTGGCGGAGGATCTGGCGTTATTATTTCCTCGTCCTCTGCCTTTGGTGCTGTTGCCACGGTATCCACCCCTATAGTTCTTGTTATAGGTGGTTTGTGTGCCTCCTTTGTTGTATTGGGCTTGCTGTGATGCTTGACCTCTAGAGGCTCCCCTGTTACCGGAGCGACGAAAGGAACCTCCCCTGAACTGTTGTGACTGAAGAGCTCACATGGATTTGGCTGTCTCAGTGTCTTTCTTAATTTGTTCTAGGATTGTGTCCACATCAGGACCAAATAAAAAATCAGGGTTAACAGGCTGATTTAGTAATGTGGTTTGAATCTCAGGCTTGAATCCAGAGATACGTAACCAGGCATGCCTTCTGAGAATTACACTTTTATTGATGGCTCTAGCTGCTGTGTCTGCTGCATCTAGCGCACATTTAATGGATGCATTTGATATCAGTTTCCCCTCCTGTATCAGCATTTCTGCTCCCTCCTTATAAGCATCAGGCAAGTGTTGTAGTAGTTGCTCTAAGGTGTCGTAATGAGCCGTATCATATCTGGCTAATAGGGCCTGTGTATTTGAAATTCTCCAAATATTTGCTGCTTGAGCCGCTACTCTTTTTCCAGAAGCTTCCAAGATTTTGGATTCTTTGTCCGGAGGAGGAGCATCACCACTTGTTTGAGAGTTCGCCCTCTTACAAGCATTTGCCATTACTAAGGAGTCCAATGGTAGCTGGCCCTTGATATACGTAGGATCTACAGGCGCAGGCCGGTATTTCCTGTCAATTCTTGGGTTCACAACCCTTGCCCTTGTGGTTTCTTTGAAAATGTCACCAGCGTGTTTAACCCCTTCCATGCTCATGACGAGCTCAGCTCGTCATGAGGCACAGTTGAGCTGTGCTGATGACGAGCTGAGCTCGTCATAAATAAAGGAAAATAGCAATTTTCAGCACAGGGGAAAAATAACCACAGCAGCGATGTGGTTAAGGACACCCTTCAGCATAGGCAATATCTTTACTGATCTTTCTGAAGTTGAGAAAGTGTCAAACAAAAAGTCTTCCTCTATTGGGTCAGCATGCATTTCTACATCATGATTATTTGCTGCCCTTTCAATTAACGCGTTAAACGCAGCTGTATCTTCAGTTGGCGAGGTTTTGACCGTATAGGGATGAGTGTCAGGCGTGGCGTGTGGCTCACCCGGGTCAACAGGGTCAGTCCAGGGTTGAGACTCCTCTTGATCTGTGTCAATAGTATAAATAAATTCCTCCTCATTGTAGTCTTCCCCCACATCCTCATTAGTACGTGTGGGTGAATAGGTATATTCCTGTCCATAGGACTTCACTGGCTCAAAAAGAACAGGTGAGGTGGAAGAGTCCCTTATCTTTTTGTGGAGAAGTGTGGCTCACTGGTTAGAGGAGGCAGACCTGGAAGCAGAGGTCAGCCCAGGATCAGGGTTCAATTCCCGGCTTGGCGGTGTCTTCAGTCTAAAAATGTCTATGGACTCGACAATTCTCGCTCCGGTGCCTACTCGATTCATGGGTTCACACACTGCGACTCTCTGGGCAATAGCTTGCTTAATCTCCACAACGGCCCCTCGCGGTGGGATGCCTGGCTTTCACCTTGCGGATACCCTGCCGGGGTTATCTCTCAGGGGAATACCAGGACGGGTTCCCTAAGCAAGCGCTTCGAGACCGGTTGGTGATTTGCGCTATATAAAACTCCTGTACATTTTGAGTGGGATCTTGTATGACTCCATAGGATTTTCTGGAATGATCTTTCTTTTATAAATAGTGAGTCTGCCTGAATCCGAGTCGATGAACAGTTTTGACTGGTTATCGTAGGAGGGCGCTTGGAACACAATGTCCTCTTCTATGGGCTGAGTCCTTTTTACTAAGGACACCTTTTTGGTCGTTTCGATGCTTTGTTGTGGCTCGAACGCCTTAGGTCGTGCGATCGGGGGCAGTCCGAATTTTATCGGTGGCGTAAGCATTGGAGACAGACTGGCCTTCTTCGAGGGTGGCGCCGTCTTCGATCCAAACGACTTAGACTTATCACACGTTTGTTTCTGGCCTTGCGTCGACTCGAGCTCTTGGTGCGCAGCAGGCACGCTCTTTTGTTTCGACTTGACGTGCTCTTTCGAGCGGATCTTGGTCTTCGACTCGATGGTCTTGACTACCAGTGGTTTGGAGGCTGGAAGCTTCGGATCGAGAGTCCTCTGAGCCTTGAGTCCCTTGTTAGTGTCGCCATCTTTTGACGTCGATCGTCAGTGCGACGTGCTTGACCTTAGTTAAAGGCTTCGCCTCCCCGATCGTCGGGCAGACACCCCCTTGTTACCCCGAAGGGTCGATGACACTCTTCAGTTTGATTGGATCCGATGAATCCGAAGTTGTTGATCCGAGGACTGTCTTTAGCAGTTTCTGTTTCGATTTTGTTTGTCGGTTTCGGTTTCGATTTCACCATCGACTGTGGTTGATCGACCGATGGCTCCTTAGATATATTCTTAGCCGAGCCTTGACGCGGAGCTATAGAATGCTGTTGAAGATCTTGGCTAAGGCCTTCCGGCGATGCCTCGGCCTGAGCCTTTGAAAGTACAGTGTCATCGGCCCCCGTAACTGCGGTTGGGCCTTGCTCATCGACTGCTCCGATGGCCTGTGCGTCGTCTCCTACCTCGACGACGTCTTCATCATGGACTTAGTCTTCTTCTTCGTCTTCATCATAGTTAGAGTTCTGCTCCGAAGCAGGATCCGACTGTTGTTCAGGATCCTTCTCATCGACGCCCTCGAAGATGTTCTCCGGGTCGGGTGTTTTCTGCGCCGACTGTCTCGCGGCGCGTCGAAGCCGAAGTGTTTTCTTTGACCTGAACCCAGAACAGGCCCTGCAGCTGGCCCCATCGTAGTCTGGAGATAGGCATTTATTGCACACCGGATGCACATCAATGTGAGGGTATTTAGAGTTGCAAACGGGGCATAGTTTGAACGGGCTCCGTTCCAAGGTCGATCGTTGATGGGGCCTTTGGTGTTGAAAAAGGCAAGCGGCCTTCGACGTCCAGCTCGAAGAACTGGAACAAGTGTGCGGCACCGAACGAAAAGACAATACCGACGCCCGAAGGCCTTTTGAAAAAGTTTTCTATATTGATTCTGAACTTGAGTTAAGAAAGTACATCCGAACCCAATGGCGGAAAAAAACAATCTGAGGATGGAGAGGATGCCCATGCGCACTGTAGTTTAGAGGAGGAGCCACCTATCTCGTGATACTTCAAAGACTCTTCCAGGACAACAATGTGCAATCATCCGGACCCAACACTAGGCGGCGATCTATGCACAGATATGAATTCAGCAGCCCACATGCCTCGAACACATGGATCCCTTTCCCCCTTAGGTGCGCTGCCACGGCAGCGAGGCACTTGGTGAAGACACTTGGTGCAGATTTTAGTCCGAAGGCCAGGGCGGTGAACTGAGAGTGTGCTTTGTTGATGGCAAATCTCAGTAGATGTTTGTGCTGTTTGTTCATGGGAATGTGTAGTTAGGGGTCCTTTAGTTCTATGGTGGACAAAGTCTCTGTCCCTCATCTGAGGAATGATTTCTTGAAGAGATGTCATCTTGATTTTTTGTGTTCTTATGTATTGGTTTAGGAACCTTAGGTCCAGGATGAGTCTTCGGGTTCGTCTACCTTTGGTACGAGGAAGAAGTTAGAGTACACTCCCTTGTTTCTTTCTTTGAATGGTACTGTTTCTATGGCTTCCTTGTGGAGGAGTTCGGGTGGTTCCTCTGAGTAGCGCTAGCTCTTTTGCAGAGTGCGTTTTTCTTTTCAGTTTCCTGTTTGGTGGTTTCTTTTCCAGTTCTATGCCGTATCCGAACTGTATGATTTTCAGTATCCATTTGTCGGTCATTTTCTTCCATTCCTGGAAGAAGTGTTTTAGTCTGCCTCCTACTGGTGTTACATGTTCGTTCATCTTTTGTCCATATAACCCTTTTTTGCTGACTTTGTTGTGCCCCTCCCTTAGAGGTGTCGTGTGGGTGGGCACGGTTGGTGGTGCGGAGTCACTTTGAAGAGGGTTGCTGGCCACCCCCTTCTTGTTTGTCCTCGTCTATTCGCCGCCCCATGAAAGGACTGGCCCCAAGGCTGGTAATGCCAGGTTTGTTTTTGCTGACCCTGCGGTGCTTGGTTGTCGCCCTGGTAGCCCTGCTGGAATGCCTGAAGTGACGTTCCCGGCTGGTTTCCCCCACTTCAGTTTGGCCTCCGTGTCGGTGTGCCTCTCCTCATTCCTCTGAATTGCAAGGCCCCCCATGGAACTTGCAGTTTTATTTTCTTTTTTGAGTTGGGTGAGTTTCTCATCCACTGGTGCTCCGAACAGGGTTTCACCATTGAAGGGGGTGTTCAGGATGTTATTCTGTACTTCCAACTTGAACCCTGATATTCTAAGCCAGGCATGCCTTCTCTCTGTGACCCTGATCATCACGAGCCTGCTGGACGTGTTTACCGCATCCAGGGCTGATTTCAGGCATGAGTTGGCTATATTCTTGCCTTCATCCACCAGGTGTGTTTCCCTCTGTTGGTATTGCTCAGGGAGGTGTTTGAGCATTTGTCCGACCTCATCAATCCATCAGTGACTACAAGAAGGAGATAAAGAAAGCTACAACCCTGTACTACACAAAAAATCTCCGAAGCCAGCTCTAACTCTAAGGAGATCTACCAGATTGTTAAAGTCTTACTAAACTTCCTCAGCCCCCCGTAAATAGTGAAGACTTACAAGCTCGCTTTAATGATCTAGCGGACTTTTTTTTACAACAAAGTGGTTCTCATCTACTCATCATTTTCAAACACCATTTCAAATGCTCCAGTAGACATCTTGGCAAACTCAAAGCGGGATAAACTAGGCAATCTGTCATCTGTGCTGGCTGAGCTCCCTCTGCTACACCCGGACCTACTTGCTACTTTAATGAGGCAAGTAAAATCAGGCTCTCCCTGTGATCCTGCACCTCCGAGTTCCCTAATGGCCGTTAGCCACACTATCCTTCCTGCTATGTTGGAGGTACTTAATGCCTCAATCTCCACTAACACAGTCCCACCAGCATGGAAAGAGGCTAGGGTGAGTGTACTTGTGAAGAAACCCAACATGAACATAAATAACTTCAGTAATTATCGTCCCATTTCCCTGCTCCCCTGGGTCAGCAAGATACTAGAGAAATACATCAACAGTCTCTTGACTAATTTTCTAGAAAGCAATCAATTGCTTGACCTTTCACAAACGGGTTTCCGCCCCAAACATGGGACAGAATCTGCTTTGCTGGCAGTTCTGGAGGAAACTAGAAAATCTTAGATCGAGGAGGATCGGCGACAGTCATCCTCCTCGATCTAAGCGCTGCTTTTGACACGGTGAATCATGAAATCTTATTGCAGCGTCTCTATGACATTGGAATTCAGGGGGGAGCGTTGAAATGGATCAGGTCATTCCTGAGTGATGGAACCTTTCAGGTTTTTGAGGGAAATACCACCTCCACCAGCAGACCTTTGGGCTGTGGGGTCCTGCAGGGCTCCTCGCTTAGCCCGACGTTGTTTAAAGTCTATATGAGGCCGCTGGCTGGGATCGTCCGTCCATATGGTATTAAGATCATTACCTATGCGGACGATACCCAGCTAGTGGTCTCTCTGACGTGGGCCGAGGGCTCTGCGGCCATGGTGGATCTGGCAGGTTGCCTGAACGAAGTGAACAGCTGGATGACCTGGTCTTGTCTCAAACTTAATGGGGACAAGACAGAGGTCATGCTAATGGGACGCTCGGCTCCATCCTCTGTGGCCCCGATTTGGCCAGCCTGTCTGGGTCCCCCTCCAGCTCCCAAGAATGCCATTAAGAGCCTAGGCATTTGGCTGGATAGGTCACTAACGTTGGACTACCAGGCCATCAAGCTATCGGTCACCTGTTTTGGCCTTCTCAGAATGTTAAGGAGGATACTCCCCCTGTTACCATTCAAGGCCAAACAAACCGTCGTACAGGGACTGATCCACTCTAGGCTAGATTTTGGAAACGCACTTTATCTTGGAGCCCCCGACTCCACATTGCGGAAACTGCAAGTTATTCAAAACTGTGCGTCCCGTACCCTACTGCAAATTCCCCTGTAGGCTTTTTGCTAGACCTGGACTGAAAACACTGCACTGGCTCCCTGTTAGGCACAGGATTAGCTTTAAGTCCCTCTGTATTGCCCATCAGTCATTCTGGGAAACCGGTCCAGCAATTAATCTCCCTTTAATCACCCCGTACCTCCCTAGCAGACAGCTGCGTTCAGCCAATGCATTTCTTGCTATCGTGCCCAAGGTCAAACGGACTAGAGCGGGAGGCTGTTCTTTCACCCAAAATGTGGCCAGGTTGTGGAACACTCTCCCCCCCCCCCACTTAAGGTCCAATCCTGACCTAACTTCCTTCAGGAAACAACTGAAAACCTTTTTGTTTAATAAATAGGCCCTCTTCATCCTCTGTGCTATCCACCCAACTGTAAGAACACCTCTTAGTCACAGCGCTTGGACGCCTCCAGGCAACTATCTGCGCTTTACAAAACGCATTTTCATTTCATTTCATCCCAATGCTGGTACGTATGCCTGTTGAGTAGGGCATTAGAGTTGGCAATGCGCCCGTGTACTGCTGCATTCCTCTCTATTTTCCTTCCAGTGAGGTCTATCCTATTACGCTCTGTCAGGTGGTGGGCCTGAGTTTGTGGGAACATTGGCCCTTTTTTTGACTGTTGCTGCAATGATGGAGTCAGATGTGACGGATCCCTGGATGTAGGGAGGATCCTTAGAGGATTGTTTCTATTTTTTCTGTCCTGGGTGTGACATACCTGCAGCTTGCTGGTTCTTTGAATGCTTCCATCCCCTGGTCCAGGAGACTTGGTAGCATGGGGAGGAATTGGCTCCTGGTTTGAGTGGAGAGCAGGGTCTCTAGGAGGAAGCAGGCTTTTGGTTTTTCTTCCTCCAGTTTCACTACATAAGCTGTTGCCGCGTTCCCGATGACCATGTCATAGATCCCAATGTCATCTGGTGGCGAAGGCCTTTAAGGATACGTCTCCACGGCCTCTTTCGGGCTTTCAGCGTAGAGGTCCTGCCAATCCAGGTCCTGCGCCATCGAGGATGCAGAGTCCAAACTTGTGCGCTGGTCTTCTTCGCCTTCCTCAAAGTAGTATAGGCCCTCTTCCTCTTGGTTTTCCTGGGGCTCTGGAGTTTTTAGCGGCTCTTCGGCGTCGACGACCTCCTTGTCCTTGACGTCAACGATAGTCGGCGGCGGCTTTGACGGGATGCTGAACCTCTTCATCCGCTCGTCGAACTCTCTTTTCCTTTGCAGGATGTTATCCATTTCCACCTCAAGCCTTCTCTTCTTCCTTTCCATCTCGGCGGCCTGTTCGGAGTCGAGTGTTTCGGACGATCTCTTCGACGTAGACGTCGACTTCAAGGAAGCCTTCAGGTCCTTTTCCTTCGCCAAGTGCTCCTTTTCGGGGGCTTGCGTAGACTACCAAGGCTTTGCGTGTGTTTTTGCCGCCTGGGAGTCCTTTTTGAAGGATCCGCTGGGCTGCTTGTTCCTGGATGCAGCCATCGAAATTTTTGGCGCCAGTGCTCCCTACGTGGACTTGGACTCTGTTTTTCCAGAATCTGACTCAGGTTTTCAAGAGTCTGTCGGAGTTTAAGGGGTCGATGTCTTTCCTACCTCTTTAGTGGTTTTCTTATCGGTCTCTACGACCGTGAAGTCATCTGGTCCCTCGCCGATGTTGTCCTCTTCGTCACTGTCGAGGCCCAAGTCCTGAAGCAATGGAGCTTGGCCTTTTCCTTGCATGCTGTGGTTGGCTATCTTCTGCCTCTCTCTAATCCTGAGAGTCTTCGGGGTGAAGACGGAGCAGGCGTTGCAATCCTTGCGTTCGTGGTCGACCGGCAGGCAGAAGTTGCAAACCGGGTGCTGGTCCATATGCGAGCATTTGTGGTGGCAATTGCGTCAGAGTTTGAACGGAGTATTGCCCATTCCTGCGCTCCGGGGGCCCCCTGTGTGCGCATTCTCTGTTGGAAGTTTTTGAAGTTCTCCTCATTCGTCGTTCCGTCGGTCTTGTTCCTGGATGTCTTCGAGACTTTTATGGTAGATTTCAGGTTTTTCCTTCTTTTCTCCAAAAACTCTGGAACCTCTCGGTGACGATCCAGAACAAACGGCAGGAAAAAGAATCTGAAGATGGTGCCCAAAGGTGGGAGCTTCCGCAGGAAGCGTGCCAACGTCACAAGTACACCAGAAAGTGGGATGTCGACACCCAACTGGGCTATTAAAAAAAAATAAAAAAAAAAGACTACGATTCCGGACCCAACCACTAGACCGCGGAATAATGCACAGCATAGTGAATCCAGAAAGATTCACGCTGCAAAACATACATCTATAGTGCAGAGAGTGATGCGAGGTGTGTGTGATCTGTAGTGAGGGGTAATCGTAACAGATAGCTGGACCCCCAGTTAGCAAAAGATAACAGGTGAGTCAAACAGCCTTCACAGAAGTGGGTGGGAGGGAGAGAAGTATGAACAGCACATGTGTTTTCTCTTAGACACAAGACCCCTTTTTGTATTTAACCCCTCCCATGCTCGTGACGGAACCGTTCCGTCACGAGCCTCAGTTGGGCTGTGCTGGTGACGGAACGGTTCCGTCACGGCCCGCTCGCCGCGCCTGCGCGTTCTATTGAGCGGGCGGGGCCGTGACGGAACCGTTCCGTCACAAGCACAGCTCACCCGCGCGCCGTGACGGAGCGGTTCCGTCACGAGCACGGGACCGCCGCGCGACCTCCCACCCCCTTAGCACTGCGGCGGAATAGCCGCCGCAGTCAAGGGGTTAAGATGATCAGGCTTTCAATGGTGCTGGAGCAGAGATCCCATAGAGATATAATCCAGCTCTCTGAGGTCTAAGGTGAGATGAAGCATTCATATGAAATCTTAAAATCACAATGCAACCCATGTGGGAACAAAAGAACAGTGAAGCTTTACTTTCCTACTAGCACCATAAATGGACTATGGCAAATTCAGTGATCAATTTGGAGGCTGGACAGTACCAGTGATCATACAGAGACCCATGATTTCAATATTCCCCAACCATCAAATCACTCTTGAGGTACAGCTGAGGAGTACTTTTTCCGGAACTTAACTATATAAATTTGGCATAAGCCTATACAATATCTGGGAGCAGAACTTTCTAACATGGAGAATGGGTGCACTAAGACTGCACTGCAGCTCATTTAAAAAGTTCAAATTCAGCCTTTCAGCTTGAGGACGGTGTACATGCTTACTGAGTGAAGTTCCCTCCTGTTTGTTGAGCCTCTGATACTGATAAAATTCTTGCCAAAGGCACATTCCATTACCCAAACCTTGAGGTCAATACACGCCAAAACGAAAATCCTTCCCAAATAACCTCTTTCAACATTCAACCCAAAACTAAAAAAACAATGCCTTGTAACAATAACTGTGAAGCCGGAATTTCTTTCAGATTAACATACTGTGCATTATTCTGCCATCTAGTGATGGAGTCCAGAGGCACAGCCCTGCTTTAACATTGTGATCGGAGTGAGCAAGATTCCATAGAGTAGGAGAGCACTTACTGTACCAAATCAAGGACTTGACCGCTTTAAAGGTCTGGATTTAACCTCTTGGACATTACTGACAAACACAGCGCATAAAGAGCGGTCCAAGTAAGGCACCACTGACATGGAGGTCGTAACAAAATTCAAGAGAAGGGACTACACCCTCTGGTGCTGGTTCTAGATACATTCCTTTTTAGGTCTCGCATACGCAGCGCGCATGCGCTGACCAGGAGGACCTTTAGCTGTCGCTCTGGCCCTTTTCAAGCACACATTCGTGCTTGTGGCGGCATCCACCTTGCGGTTGCGATCAGGGGCGCGCCACAAGCACGAGTGCAGTGCTTGAAAATGAGCAGACTGCTCTCCCGGCTCGACATCCTTGCGCTTTCGTTTGAGGCAAGCACGCGCACCACTCTCGGACTCACCACCTGCTCCCTACCTCATCTCCTTCACTCTTCTCGCCCACACGTCCCTCTTTCTCCACGCCCACTCGCTGTGCCCTCTCCATCTCCTTTTTGAAGACCACTTGTTAAACAAGGGCGTCAAATGAGAAGGTTTTATGTTTTCGGCGATATACCGGTTTCCAGGCAACAGACCACACACTCAAGTATCCACTTTGTGGTCTGTGTTGACTGGACATCTGCATATCAAACCTTTTAACTATTTGAAGCCCTCATCTAAAAAGGTCTCTTACATTTAGTGCCTTTAAGAGAATCACCTGATAATCCATCAGTTGGCTTGAAGTACTCATTTTGTGCGTGTGTGAATATTTGTCTGAGCACAAGCGCCTTCTCAGAGTGTGTATCGAGAGTGCCCAGTATTTCCATAATCTGCACATCAAGCTCTGCCTCTAAAGGGAGAACACATTCGATGCACCGACTGGTGTCTGCTCATGTCACAGCTCTGACCCTTATCAGTCACAGCGTTCGTGTAAAGCAGCTGGCGACCCAGATAAAGCCCCTGGGGCAGACCCGGGGAGAGCCTGTCCAGTCACTTGCATCTGCAGAGATAACTCCCACTTTCCATTGTGCTGGTGGAAGAAGAGAGAAAACTACCGGTTGCACAAACACTGTGGCACTAGGATTTGAGAGATTGCAGTACAATACGTCAAACTCTGATGTTTAGTGCCTTTTTGGGGTGGGGCACTTCAAGACGCGCAGTATACCTAATCTGAATACATGCACTTGGCTTGGTGAATTTCATCCAGCACAGGCAAACTTTCGTTGTATGTTCTGAACTACTGCACTCTTGTCAACCTCTTCTGGCTTACATAGCACTTAAGTTTGTAACACATTTAATTGAGAAAGTTTAAAATAAAGATATTTTGGATCTGAAAGACTACCTAACTTCGCTTCGAAAAACATTTTTTTAACCAAGACAAGGCAGGACCGTCTTTGCACGAGTTGCAAGTAAGTCGCAGAGGAATCTTCTCAACTAGGCTTAAAAATGTAGCTACAATAACCGTACACAATTAAGCGTTCACTGAGAACAAGCATAACAGCTAGAAAGGGAGGAAAACAGGAAGGTGCACATCAAAGAAGCAACATTATTGGCTGACGCCTGGATCTGTTGTGTGCGTGTACTTAGCACATTACTGTGGTCTAATTAGATTTGGCATAGAAGAATGTGTGTTGGTCGCACACTCAGTTCTTTATTTAGTCATGAAAAAAACGATGCTGCCACAACAATGCTGGTGCGCCAATTTGTTGCTACTGAGAATGTTCTGCAGATATTTCTGAAACCGGATTTGCCTGCAGTTAAAAAAGCAACTGAGAACTACTGGAATCGCAATGCAGTAGTGCTCGCATTTACGTGAGTTTTAGCTATTGTCATCGTAAATGACTAACTTGTATTTGTTTTGGTTTTTAAAACTATAAATAAAAGGCATTGTCATTACAGCTTAGCTTAAACGTGCATAAATGTGAGATCTATTGCATTGCAAATGCTTGTTTTATTTCAAGTTGGGCTGCTTAGGAAGAATTCCCCCTGAAGCCGTTTTTGTTTCTTGTAATGACAATCCGCACGCATGACACGCTGATGTCATTACTATGAAAGTGAAATTAGCTGATCATCTCATTTTACTTTTACTTCCATAGGTGATCGGGCCAGAGCACAGATTTTGATGGAGGTGTCACTAGATAGAGAATCTCTCCTCTCCAAAAGTATCTCTCCCATGTGGAGAACCCCAAGGTAGATTTCAGGGTGGGGATGTCGCATCTAGGCATTGGGCCATACCGCCACCTCAAAATGCCCAGCCACACAAGTGGGTAGCCAGGATTTTCTCTCAGAAAAATAGGAGGAAGAGGCATGCGTTTTGCCAAGGTTTATGGTTTGAAGAGCATTGCGGGTAAGAAAAAGGTAGAGGTTGGGGGATCCAGGATAGCTAGACCACCCTAGACTTCCCTAGGTATCTAGTTTTCAGAAACGGCTGGCTGTTGTAGGTGTGCCTCTGTAGCAGCTGAGCCAAGTTCCTATAACCTTTAGCAACCCACATCGTACAAAAGTGTTCATTTGACTGGGTGAAATGGTAGGTCTTCTGGTCACATTTGGGTGGGGGTGGGGTACCATTTTTATTCAGAGATCTGTGGAAATAGAATTGTAGAGCATTTGTTATTACCAATTAGACTTTTCTACATTTCTAGCTTCCAATTTTACACAAGTGTAAAATAAAGAACACATTTTACTAAATACCTTCTGAATCACACAATAGTTTGGCTAACCCCAAATTCAGAAGTGTACAAATAAGTACTGTTCCCAAACTCAGAAGGTTATACACATTCCAGAAACACATCGGTTTTCTGCTTTCCCGTTTTTCAGTCATCAGATTTTACCATATGAATTGCTGCATGTTCAATACACTATGAAAACCCATAAGGTGCAGCTCAGTTGCTGCCTTTAGGTCGTATCTTGTATGGAAAACCTATAAATCTTAATCCGGATGAAACCTGTACAAAGGGATGAAAAGCTTGAGGACGACCTGCTAGCTTGGTCATCTATGTTGTATGAGTTTTAGGAGTCACAGACACGGTCTGTGCCCAGGGGCGTCGCTGAAGGAATGGGGTCTCTAGACTCGGAGGGGTGACTGTCGGAAGGATAAATGTAGGGGGGTGGCTGAAGGGTTACTGAGATAACCAGGGATCATTTACAATAGCTCACTCTTCTCATTGATGTGGTGGCCTAACACGAAACCGGTTGGGAACAGGGGTATAAACTTGTTATATAATGACATGGAGATTCGTTCATAATGTAAACTGTTTCCTCTCTCCAGTATAACAAGACTTTGGTTGACATGAAATATTTGCTCCTCTGAATAAGGATGAGTACGAAGGATTTTATTTGCAAAAGACTTGTGTGCTTTTTGTTATCCATTTTTCTCTCCTCCTCGGATATCTCTGTATTTGCATCCGCCTGCAGGGGAAAGGCTGGTAGGTCCATGGGACTACCTTTAACCCTCCCTCCACTACATGCACTTCCTTACAGCCTACTTGCCTTGCCGTCCATGTCCATAACACGGCAGGGGCACAGAATCAAAGTGTTTCCCTCATTTGATTAGGACCACGCCCCATTGCAAATAGGGGAACTATGCAAATGAGGAAACATCCTCCTAATATGGGACAGGCACTGTGGAGAAGTGTGGCTCAATGGTTAGAGCGGCAGACCCTGATGCAGAGGTCTGGCTCTGGACCAGGGTTCAATTCCCCGCCTCGGCAGGTCTTGGGCTCAAAAATTCCACGGACCTGATAATTCTCGCCTCGGTGCCTATTCCAATCATGGAGTCCCAATCTGCAACTCTGGGCAATAGCTTGCTTAATCCCCACAACGCTAAGGATGCCTGGCCTCAACCTTGGGGGTGCCCAGGAGTGGACGCCTCACAGGGAAAGCCAGGATGGGTTCCACGGCGGTATTCGTACAAGCGCCTTGAGACCCTTGCGGGTGAGTAATGCGCTATACAAGTATAAATTTACATTTTAGACTGGATATATTAAAGAAGGGGTGGGACCCTTATGTAATATTACTCTTCCAGGGGGCTGCAGAAACAAGCACGCACTGTTGCACCCCGGGGCATTGTCTGTGAAAAACCCTATATGTTATAGAGTAAGAAACATTGTTTATTTGTATCATATGTGGATCTAGCTACACATGCTCTGATTTGACTGCAAAGCAGTCCCCCTCCCACCCCCCACCCCCCCAAAGTGGTGGGTAGTTAACAGATCATGTAGATGTTTAAAATAATATTCTTAACACAGTTTAACTGAAAAAAAGCCAGTTGGTGAGCGTGAAGCCACACAGTAGTGTTAAGGATGTGTGGAGTTGACCAAGTGGCAGCTTTACAGAGGTGAACTAAAGGGATTCTATGTTGGAACGCCATGGTGGCTACTCTTTTGCATGTGGAATGCGTTGTAGGAGCCACAGAAAGTGGGCGCACAGATTTGGTACATCATGTTTGTATGCATTTAACAATAAGCCTCGCAATGCCTGACTTGCAGAGTGGGTGTCCTATGTGAGGTTTGGCAAAAGCTAAAAAAGATAATTTTAAAAAAAAGTTTGTGTTACGGTAAGAAATGTTCCCGCCAACATAATACATGAGCACCTTTTTACCATCTCGTTCAGTGGTTAACCTTTTGACTTCTGAGTAACCCAACTTAATTATTACTGAAACAAAAAGGACCCCCTAACTGAATCACTTTTGGAATCCGGAGACCCCCCCCCCCCCCCCCCCCACTTACTCATTACTGGAAGCTGGGGACCTTGGCCTAAGCATTTTTGATGATTTGAATCGCATAATACACAAAAAACAGAAACAAGCATTCATGAAACATATAGACAAATGATTAATTATTTTATTTACTTCAAGGTGGACGTGCTTCTAAATTCAATTGAGGGCACTCATAGTCCATACTATATTCTTTTTGATGTACAAGCAGTGCTTCCACAAACCAATCTGGGAATACCAACCTAATTTTTAGCCTGCAATTCCTTCACATTTATAAAACATTTTAAAAAGTGTAACTGTAAATGTTTGTTCTTTATGTGTATACACTTTATTAATCTGTTAGTATTTCATTTTCTGAGCAGTCGCGGATGTCCCCCTCCGCTCCCCCACGGAGAATGCTTTGTGGACCCTCTGGGCCTTTAATCACAGGTGAAGAACCACTGATCTAGACAAAAACGGCAGATTAGGAGTCGTTCAAATGGTGAGCCAATGAACAAATGAAAACCTGCTCTAATTACAATCCGGGACATGAGGAATTTTGGGCGATTACTCTTAAGGTCTTCCATAAACACTCCAACACGGTATTTTGAAACGGGACGCTTGTCCCCTGTCCGGTACGTATGGAGTGACTGCAGCCAATTGTAACTGGATGGAAGCATATGCTAACTAAATCGGATGAAGATGCAGCAGGCATTAAATGATATGTTGCGCAAAGACTTTGAAAGGGTCTATAGAGGTTTATTATTGCAGTATCGGACAAAGCTTTTTCACTTTGCTACATAGGTCCTGAGCTGCCAAATTGTTAGGTTGAGTTGTTTGGGTTCGTAGAGTCCAATTACCCATGAGGAGTAAGAAAGAATAGGTTCAGAAACTATTTCTCATGTGGGCGGTCTAACGTTTCCAGGAGCAAGGAGTACCAAGGTCGGCGCCACTATGCTTCATTTTCCTCACCAAGTAACAATGGGTGGGAGAGGAGGAAAAGGGTAAACAGTGCAATGCCCATGGACTGTATATGTAGGTGCCAAACTTGAATATTTTGCAGGTTCAATGGTGGCAAGCAGTTCGATGCCCAGAGTGCGCCACTAATGAAAGTACCATTGCAGAACTTGTGGGTCCAGCTACTATTCACAGACTTATTGATGCACCCTGATAAACAGGTTAACAAATCTGCCTGCCCCTGGCAAGTGCTCCACTAACAGTTATACGCTAATCCAATATTACAATGCAAAACCTCTGTTGACAGCAGACATCTGGGGTGAGGTAGGGGGGTGGGAAACTCTCCTGGTAATTGTTTAGGCTGGACACCAAAAAGGGCTGGATCTGCTGAGGTTGGAGGTGGAAATTTTTGGTGTTGATTGCAATTGCCAACTTGTGGCGTATGAACAACATTGTTGGTGTGCTGGGCAATGTGGTCTGTTGCTGCCCCCGATTAGGCAGTCGCCTAGATTTTGAAAGATGTGAATGGAGTTTCTGAACAGATGTGTGGCCACTATTGCTAGACACTCTGAAGAGCATTTCAGCCATAGTTGCTCTGAAGAGTACAACACCTACCTATGACTGCTGTCAAAATACCCCAGAGCGGAAGTACCGGTGGTGGAAAGGATGAATATGGATGTAGAATTACGTGTCTGAAGTCCAGCACTGCAATAAAGTCCCATTGTCTGAGCCCCGGGAGGATGTCCTGCAGGGTGGCCATTAAAAGTGCTACAACGGATGTAGTGGTTCAGCAGTAAAAGGTCAAGGATTGGGCAGAGGGACCCCTCTTTTTTCTGTGGTATGCTGTGGAATTAATAAAGGGAGGGAGTACACTCCTTCACACCTTGCTGATTTGGGTTCTCCAGATCAATCCGGAAGCACTTGCACCTCCTCCTTGAGCAGCTGAAAATTATCTGGTTTGAGGGTGGAATGATGAATTGAGTGAGTGGTGTGGAACTCAAGACAGTACCACTCCCATACTACTGAGAGCACCCATCTAATTGCGGTAATAGTCTACAACTGAGACAAAAAAACGTATTTTACAGGTGCGGGGAGGGGTGCCGGAAAAGGCACGAGCATCACATCTTTGCAGCAGAGGTACCCCAGTTGGAGCTACATTGTCCCTTGCCTTGGCCATTACCTCTGTAGCCACTCCATGAGAAGTCTTTGGAGGGCTCCAGGTCTTGAAAGGACTGCGGTTGGTGTGAAAGGACTGCGGTTGGTGTGAAAGGACTGCGGTTGGTGTGAAAGGACTGCGGTTGGTGTGAAAGGACTGCGGTTGGTGTGAAAGGACTGCGGTTGGTGTGAAAGGACTGCGGTTGGTGTGAAAGGACTGCGGTTGGTGTGAAAGGACTGCGGTTGGTGTGAAAGGACTGCGGTTGGTGTGAAAGGACTGCGGTTGGTGTGAAAGGACTGCGGTTGGTGTGAAAGGACTGCGGTTGGTGTGAAAGGACTGCGGTTGGTGTGAAAGGACTGCGGTTGGTGTGAAAGGACTGCGGTTGGTGTGAAAGGACTGCGGTTGGTGTGAAAGGACTGCGGTTGGTGTGAAAGGACTGCGGTTGGTGTGAAAGGACTGCGGTTGGTGTGAAAGGACTGCGGTTGGTGTGAAAGGACTGCGGTTGGTGTGAAAGGACTGCGGTTGGTGTGAAAGGACTGCGGTTGGTGTGAAAGGACTGCGGTTGGTGTGAAAGGACTGCGGTTGGTGTGAAAGGACTGCGGTTGGTGTGAAAGGACTGCGGTTGGTGTGAAAGGACTGCGGTTGGTGTGAAAGGACTGCGGTTGGTGTGAAAGGACTGCGGTTGGTGTGAAAGGACTGCGGTTGGTGTGAAAGGACTGCGGTTGGTGTGAAAGGACTGCGGTTGGTGTGAAAGGACTGCGGTTGGTGTGAAAGGACTGCGGTTGGTGTGAAAGGACTGCGGTTGGTGTGAAAGGACTGCGGTTGGTGTGAAAGGACTGCGGTTGGTGGGAAAGGACTTCGCTTCCAGTCTTATTGGAGTTAGTCCGATTGCCAGTCTTTCAAGTTCTACTTGTCCTTGGTGTCCTCCATCCCTTTGTCTTACTTGGTTGACGTCCTTGGTCCCACGCCCCGGGAGATAGAGAGAGGGAGAGAAGAAGAAAGAGGAGCGTTGCCGGTTTCATCCCTAGTGTGAGCACAGATACAGGCGGAGTGCACTGCCTCTGTAGGCATTGTGTCTGGCAGCATCTCCAATGGGGGTTTGTGCGACGCTAGGTAATTGTCTAGGGACCCCCACATATTTGACTGCCTGTGTGTTTTGGGTGAGTGTGTCGCTGTGATATTGCCAGCCCCTCTTAGGAAAGTGACCCAGTTGAGCCATGCTTTTGGCGTGGCTTTCCCTGTGTCCTTCCAGTTGTTCAGAAGTGTTTTGACTGCCGCTGTAAGTAGTAGGTCGACGAGATCGCGGTCCTCTGTAGTAGCGATCGAGGGGGATGTGAAACCCAGTGCCAGGCTGTGGAAGTCTAGCTTCATTGTTGCTCCTGTGATGTCGTTTATTAGTGTTTCGATTGTGTTCCAGAATTTCCTAACCTTGGAGCAGTGGAAGAGTAGGTGTGCGAGGTCCCCCTTCCCCTTGTTACAATTCCAGCAGGAGTCACTATCGCGAATTCCCATGGATGCTAGGCGGGCGGGTGTCCAGTATGCCTTATGTATGAGCCAGAATTTGGTCTGGTTTAGAGCTGCCGTAACCTTTTTCCTGGACGTGGATCTCCATAGCTCTGATCTCTCGTCCTCACTTAGCACCCCGCCCGCTAGTGTGCCCCAGAAAGACGTGACTTTGTCGTTTAGTTTAGTGGTTTTGGGGCTTAGGACCTTATAGAGGTGAGCTACTTGGTGTCCTAGTATGTTGAGGTTGGTGGCATATTGTATGAGTGAAGGTGTTAGACCGTTGAGGTTTGCCTTTCTTACAGCTACCTTGATCTTCAGAAAGTTGTACTCTAGGTTGTGCCCTTCCTTTGGGGTGTCAAATGTTAGGTTCGTGCCTTGTTTCTGTAGGTTGCTGGCAGTGGAGATGCCGTGTCTGTACCATGAATGCATGTTCAGAGTCTTATCCCTGTATTTTATTGTGGGGTTGTACCAGATGGACTCGAGTTGTTTTTTTTTTAATGCTTGTTCCCATTAGTTTGTCAACACTTAGGAGCGCTGTTTTTGTGTTCCTTAGGACGGGGTTGTCTTTGATAGCTGGATGTCAGGTAGCGGTGAGAAGGGCGATTGGATTCATCCCTTTTAGTAGTCCCCGCTCGAGTGTCAGCCACGCCGGGGTATATTCCAATCTCGGGTTGAGCCAGTGGAGCCCCTGTCTGGCTATGCACGCTTTTTGGAATGTCTTGAAGTTGGTTATAATTAAGACCGCCTAGGTCTTTTGACAGTCTGAGCTTGTGTAGGCTTATTCTGGGCTTTTTCCCCCTCCACAGGAAGTTATTCAGCATTTTGTCTAGTCTTTTATGGACGTCCTCTGTGTTTATCAGTGGCAGCATGTAATTTACCATTGGTGTGAGCTTCTGCTCTCCCCCACCACGTGGTGAACTTGGGGGACCATCCTTCTACTCTTTCCTTTATTTTCTGTAGGATGGCTTGCTCATTGTGTTCTAGTGTGGATCTTAGGTCTCTCTCGAAGAGGAGGCCTAAGTATTTGATAGGTTTTTGTTGCCATGTGAGGCCGGAGGAGCCCAGCACCGTTTTTGTGGTATGAACGTTCAGCGGTTTGCACTCGGATTTGTCCCTGTTTAATTTGTAACCAGAGACCTGAGCATATTGTTCTATCGTTTCCATCAGCGCTTTGATTGATCTCTCTGGGTCTTTGGTTATTATTAGCACGTCGTCTGCGTATGCCGCTAGCTTAAAGGTTTCTCCCTCTACTGGTATCCCTACTATGTCTGTGTTGGTTCTGATCATGTTTAGGAGTGGTTCTATCGCTAGCAGGAACAGGGCTGGCGAGAGCGGGCATCCTTGTCTGGTCCCTCGACCTAGGTGTAGTAGTTCGGATGTCCCACCGTTTACTACCACCCGTGCTTTGGGGTCATTGTAGAGGGCCAGTACCATCTTCCTATAGTTGGGTCCTAGCCCGAATTTTACCATGCACTGGTCTAGAAATGGCCAGGACACCCTGTCAAACGCTTTCTCAGCGTCCAAGGCTATCACGACCGCTGCCTTGCTGCTCTTGGAGGAGTGGTTTATTATGTGGCATAGCAGCCTCGTGTTGTGGTGTGACATACGGTTCTTAAGGTAGCCTACCTGGGAGCAGTGTATGAGCTTAGTCAGGTTGCTAGTATTTTGGCGTAGATTTTGCAGTCTACGTTTATGAGTGAGATTGGTCTAAAGTTCTTTGCCTGGTTTGTGTCCTTGCCTTCCTTTGGTATTACTATTATGTTTGCTTCCGCCATTGTCGGTGTCATGCGTCCATTCTGGACACACTTCGTGAATACTTCCGTCATTGTGGGTCTGAGAATGTGTAGATACTGCTTGTAAAAAAACCGTCCGTGAAGCCGTCTGGCCCTGGTGCCCTGTTGTCTTGGAGGCTCGCTGTGGCTCTCCCTATTTCGTCCTCTGTTATGTTTAGGTCAAGGATGTCTCGTTCCTTATCTGATAGTGTCGGTGTGGATATGCGATCTAGTAGTTCTTTGCCCCCATCCTCTTTTAGTGTTTCGTCCCTCGTGTAGAGTTTCTCGTAGAAATCTCTGAAAACCTCCAGTATCTCTTAGTTTGCAGTCTGGGACTTGTTATGTCTGTCTTTGATGGCTTCTATAGAGTGCTGTTTCTGTTTACCCTTAAGGTAGAATGCCAGGTTTTCCCCTGCTTTGCTTGCGGTGCATAGGTTGATAGCTTTGTATTTATTTATCCAGGTCCCTGCTCTTTCACTCAGTAATTTGTTAAGTTCATACTTCCGTTTAGTCAGGCTGGTGAGGGTGTTCCGATCTTCTAAGTTGGCTATGTGGCCTTTCTCTAGGTTTATGATTTCTTTTTCTAGGTCAGCAATCTTTTTGTTTCTTTTTTTGTTCAGCCTGCCCTTGGTTGTCATAACGGTCCCTCTGATGGTGGCTTTTAAAGCATCCCATAGCAGCTCTCTGTCTATCTCGGGGGTGTCGTTAATTGCCATGTACTCTTTTATTGCTGCTTCGATCTCTGCTTTCGCTGAGTTGTTGGTGAGTAGATTGTCGTCAAAGCGCCATCTGCGAGTTGGCTTCTCATTGTGCTTCCCTGATAGGGTTAGGCTTATGTGCGAGTGATCTGAGATGGTCCTGGGCCCAATTTCCGTGTGGTCTATGAGGTGAGTGTGTGTTTCTGATATGAGGATGTAATCTATTCTGCTGTAGGAGTTGTGGGGGTTGGAGTAAAAGTTATACTCTCTGGCGTCCGGGTTTTGGAGGCGCCATGGGTCCTTGAGGCCAAGTTTGGAGCACAGGTTTTTTAGGATGTTCCCTTTGTATGTTGCTTGGCTCGGTCTGTGCGGGTGCTTGTCGATTACCGGATCTAGGACCTGATTCATATCTCCAGCTACGACAAGTAGGTCGTTTAGTGGTAGAGTGTGTAGTTGTGCTCCTACCTTGTCCCAGAAGGGCCTGTCGTCAGTGTTTGGCCCGTATATGTTGGCCACATGTATGGTTTCCCCGGCTCTCCTTAGGCTAGTCACTAGAGTTCTACCCTCGCTGTCTGCCTGCGAGTCCACCACTGTTAGCTTGGATCTCTTGCTAGTTAGTGTGACCACCCCATTTTTCTTGTTCTGTGCTGCTGACCCTCTCACTTGACCTATCCAGCTGGCTCTGAGGCGCTCTATGTCCTCAGCTTCTGATCTTGTTTCTTGCAGTACATAGATATCGCTCTTAAGTTTCCTCAGGTGTTCTAGTACTTTTCTTCTTTTCACCGGGCTGTTGAGACCTTTGACGTTAAGGGATACTATCTTAATATCGGTTGAGAGGTTGGTATGGTTGTTGTGTGTCATTTGTGGTGGAGTGCATCTGGCGGTCTGTGTGGCTGTACTCTGTACGATTTGCTATGGTTGCCTCTCCCTGGCCCTTGGCTCGCTTGTGCCTGCCTGTGCTTATGCCTGCCCTTGTTGCTCCTGGAAGGAAGTGTAGAAGATTTGAAGAAAGAGTAGTAGAGATAGTGAAAAGTAGTGACCCCATGTACGTCCCCCCCTTCCCCCCCAGCTTCCCCTGCCCCCCTCCCCTTCCTCCCCCCTCCCCCCCTTACTTACTGAGTGGGTGTGCGACGACAAAGTTCCTTTGCTCCGCATCATCCCTGAGGTAGAGTTGGTGTACTTTCGATGGTAGAGCGTCCAAAAAAATAGGGAGGGTCCAGCCCCTTTTGATTGTTTGCTTCCGTTCCAGTCTAGTCCTTCACAGTGTTGAGGTAGTTGAAGGAGCATATACAAAAAAGTGGCTTTTGATTATCCATAGCTCCGTTGTCGACATGGGGACGAAGGGAAAACTCCGCTTCCCTGCTTGTTTGGTCTCCCTCGCCCTTGCACGGTTCTGTCTGCGCTGAGGTAGATTGTTCCGGGCGAGTAGGGCTTGCCCATTTTCTTTGTGATCATCTGTCCGTTTGTCCCTTGGGATAGGTTGCTTGTTTGAGGTAGACGTATTGTCCTGTTGCTTGTGTTGTTCCTTACTCCGAGTGTGCTGCCTCGTCAGGAGACGCACTTTTCGCTGCTCCTGGGCTTTGTGTTTCCATCTCCTCTGCCGGCGGCCCCTGCATGTACCGTCTCAGGTCTTCTGGGTTCTCGAACACCATTGTTCTCCATTTGTCGTGATCTTGAAACGGGCCGGGCCAGCAAAGCTGAAACTGACGCCTCTTTTGCGCAGGGTCTCCCTGAGGGCCAGGAAGCCTCTCCTGGTCTCGACCGTTGGTTTTGAGTAGTCTTGGGTCAGTACGATCTTGCTGCTTGCCCACGTGAGGTTCTGGTTCTTCCTGGCGAATGCGAAAATGGCATCAGTATGGCTCATTCTTAGCGGGTTGCATATTATTGGTCTGGGTCCCTTACCAGTCATTGGTTTCCCCGCCGGCACTCTATACGCTTTTTGTACTTCGAACCGCCTTTCGAAGTTGATGCCTGTGAGCTTTGGGATCATTTCTTTAAGCATGGCTGCACAGGAGCCTGCCTTATCCTCTGTTCCCTCAGGCACTCCAAGGATCCTCACATTGCCTCTCCTGGCCCTGTCGTCTTGCTCAGCTAGCTGTCTTTGTATGGCCTTCGTGGCTTTCTGACATTCTGCTATGGCTTTGGTGTTCTCTATGGTTGCATCCTCCACCGAGCTTATTCGGCCTTCTGCTGCCTCCATTCGGGTGTTGGTGTTGTGCAGATCGGCTCTTATTGCCGCCAATTCCAGTTGCATGTTTTCAATCTTTAGTTTTGTTTCTTTCGCCACCGCGTTTCCTTCATTGATCTTCCTGAGGATAGTCTCTAGGGTGGCTGTTTCGCTTTTAGACTTCAGCAGGGAGCCTTGAGTGTCTATTTTAGGCTTCTTTTGGTCTCCTGCCGTTTTCCCCTCATTGTTTGCCATTGTTCCAATGCCTCTCCTCGACAGAATGCTGCCTAGGCGCCCCCCTTTTGGGCCGCTGTTGGTGTAGCGGCTAGAGTTGCTTTTGAGGTCTGGGCAGATGCCTGAGTTCTGTATCTGCTTGACTCCCTGATGTGTCTTGTTCTGGTCTTGGCTTTTGGACCTGCCAGCGTGTGCTTTGTCTCGCTCGCGGCTTTGAGGCCGTCTACTTTGGGAGTGGCTGTGTGGGCTTGTGTTATGCTTGGGTGTGCCCCCCACTTCCCAGGGTAGCCTTTTTATCATCCACCTCCGAGCACTCTGCTGCTCGCCGGCAGTGGACCTCGCTTAGTGTGCCTCTCTGGTCCTTATCCGCACTTTTGATGTGCCCTCAAGCACTGGATTGTCCCCAGTTAGCGCGTTGCCTCCTGCGCCGTGGCGGTGCGTGTCGCCCCCGTCTCTGCCATTCCCTTCGTGCCCTGCCGACACCTCTTGCCCCTTGGGATCGTCTGCACCGCCGAGAGGCCTCACTGCTGGTGAGTGTAGGTTGCCGAGAGAGACCGCCCGTGCTGGTTGTTTTACTTCGTTGGTCTTTCTGCTTGGGCGTCTACCGTGTCCTGTTTGTTCTTCTGGCAACTTCCTCTAATGGCTGCGCCCACGCGTACAGTCAGTTTCACTTTCGCCGCCTCTGCTCGTTGGCGCCGGTGGCCTTCCGTAAGCGGTGATAGAGGCTTGTTGTGGGTTCCCCCTGCTTTGGAGGCTCCCTCCTCCGAACCTGCCAGAGGGCGCGCTCCGCTTCCCCGCCCTCGATGCACCTTGTTCTCTGCCCCCCTTGCCCCTCAGCTCATCTCTGCTATCGTGTTTAGCTGGTCAAAAAGGGGGGGGGGGGGGGGGTCCGGGTGATGGTGGGGATATTGGTGCGGGCGTGCGACTCACCCCTTCTCTTCTTCACTGGGTCGTTTGGTTCGGTGTCGCGGTAGGTTCCGCTCTTCCTACCATCTCGCCGCCACTTTGTCCCCCAGCGCTGGGCTGCCGAGAGTGGAGGCGGTGCTTGAAGCTCTCCTCCGCGCTTTCTTATCCTCTTGGGCGTTCTCCGCTTCCGGCGCTTGTTGTTTACTTGCTCCTCTGTTTCCGGTGATGGCGGCCCCCGTGCATGAGGTTAGTTTCGCTTTCGATCGTCGTTTGTTCCGATGGTGTCTTTAGTTAGGGACCAAAATGCCCGGCTTGCGCCCTCGCACCGCTTGGCGACCCTCTCTGCAAAGCCTTCTGGTGGGTTCTCCGCTTGTTCGCCTGCCTCGATGCTCCTCCGTTATCCGTCGCTCACCTCCCGTCTCCCACTCTTGTGCAGCCCGGCTGATGTGCTTAAGAGCCCGCTGGGAGATGGGGGGTGTCGGTGCCTGGCTCGCCTCCTCTCTTACTTCTCTCTGCCTCGTTCTGTTCGGGGTCCGCCGTGGGTTTTCTTCTCCTTACTCGCTGGGCGCCATTTTGTAGTCCGCTCCTCTACTGGGTCTCGGGATCTTCGAGGTCGAATATCTCGGTTTTGCACTGTTCCTCTCATGCAACTCTCCGTTCCGCTTGTAGCCTTGCTCTTCCCATGCTTGAAACTTATTCTTTTGATCTGATCGAACTTGTTTGGCCGGTAGTTATGGCCGTAGTTAGCCTCAAAGGTGCGGAGCGAGTGGACTCAGACGACCATCCACATTGCGGTCCAAGCCACGCCCCCACAGCTGATGTTCACATTATATATGACTTTGCCCGCTCCTCTCGTGTGCCTCAGGGAGATGTTTAATGAGGTCTTGCATTTCTTCCCAATGATGTTGGTCTAGAAAAAGACCAGCTAGTGTTGCAGCATCTATACACTTTCTGCCTTTGTCACGCAGTGGGGTATGTCTAGTTGCTTGTGCTGAAACACATTTGCATGTATTGTGTACAACCAGTGGGCCTGGTATAACTTGACCACAGATGTACAATGGGCCACCCGGAGCAGGTCCGAACTTTTTCCCCCCTCATTTGGATTGACAACCTTATTTTTTAAAGGCTCTTGAAGATGTGCAGACTAACATGCCAGTGGCATAGTGAGGGACAGCATCCATTTCCGGACTTGAAAACAGCCTACACACGGAAATCTTCCTTGTCCTGGACAAGGTTCATCTTTACATTGAGTGGACGGTCCGCTGAATTACCGCATGGTAAGGGGTGGTGTCATCAGATAGAGAAGGATTGTTGGTGTGGTGTCCATAAGAAGGTTCTCAACAATAAGCAGGATAAGCAGCAATTTTCAAAGTCGAAGGGATGGAGAACCAAAGGCTGATCCCTAAGAATCTGAGAATGCTTTTGTCCTTGAGCTAGCACTCAAATTTAGTTTTCGAACCAGATTGCTGTAAAAGCAATCTGAGGTGGAATCCGTGTTCTGGAGCATTGTGGACTAGTGGAAGATTTGCAGCAAGTTTTGTGTCTCTAAACTTCTTAGATAAAAACAAAATGCACACGGCAGAGCTCAACACTAGATGGCAGGAGTAGGCAGACATGTATCTACAGCTACATAGGCTACAAAGATTGTTAGTTAAATTAATGATTGCATGTGAATTTCAAATTTTAACTTGGGCACTAGAAAAGGGACACTGAAGAGACAGCACAATGATAAATGGGAGGGACAGGCATATGTCTAGCCAACACACATGCTTCTCTTATTAGTTTTTATTATGCCCCAAGGGTGGAGCTTTTCCCTCACATTAACACAGTTAACTCAAGAGTACCCACTTGATAATTAAGCCCAAAAACGTCTTAGACTGTGGGGTAATCTACTATATGAAAGGCTACATTTCTCCAAAGAAACCCTAATAAAACCCGATTATACCAGTCTATCCAATAGTTCCACCTTTCCCTGAGAATTATACTGTTTGTTTGTAATATGATGTTTTATTTATGAGGTCTACTATGGTCTCTTCAGAAAGGCACGATCCAAACAGAAGGTATAATAGAATAACCATAATGCAATGGGAGCTCTTCTACAGTACATCTGCCAAAATCTGCTTAGGTAAGCAACTGAATGTTTGATTTGCTTTTAGAACCAGAGGTACTTATACAAACTTCTGAAAATTGCTTTGGTTTAATAAAGCTGCACGACAACAGAGCACCACAGCTAGACACACATGTAGACAAAGCTCTGCTCCAACAGCAAACGTTTTTCTTATAACCTTGAAATAACGTTATTAATTAAAAAACAAATTACTTACAGCACAAGCTTCCCAAGTACCATAAGAACATCTTCACACTCGGGTGCAAGGAATGGCCGTGCCCTGGCAAAGTACTGAATAGAGATTCTATATACTTCCAGTAAATGCAAAGTATTCTTTGAAGAATTTTGCTCTCCAGCGTACTGTAGCAGTGTCTGAAAAGAGAGAATAGAGGACATTACTACACGTGTGTTGAGTGACATTTCTATTGCATGATATTTACATTTTCTATTTAACAGTTACACACAGTCCCCAAGAATGAGCGAAACAGACATTGATCCAAGTCTTTATATGGTGCTAAGTTGTCTAAGACACAAGATGCTCACAGTCCGAGTGAAGTGGGTGATTTTGAACTGCACAGAATATCTAGATTGATCACCAGGTACCCGTTTTTAGAAAACAGATGGGTACCCCAAGTAGGATTCTACAGCAGGCGTTTTTTAAAACTACGCAAAGGAATGGAGAGCTCATTTTTATTATCTCCAGCATGGAGGTCCATGGAACTCTTGCTAAGCCAGTGGGTACGTGTTAACGATACTACTTTATAACAGAGGACCCCCAGAAGAATGTTTTGTATACAAAAGACTTGCAGGAAGTGATACAGGAAGCCTGTGCACCTGGAAAACGGGTACAGTAGGCGTATTTACTTTAGCAAGTATAGTTTTAGTAGTAAGGAACATCAGGTACTTTACAGAGAACATTTATAGCAAGAACACCAATAGGTGTTCAAAATGGGACAGAACTGTGTGTAGTCCAGCTGAAACCAGACAACCGGATGTGACGCGGTGGCAAACCTATAAAAGCAGCATTTGTTTTATTTTTTACATCTCACACATTTACACTACACATTTGCGATAATGATATGTTTTTTAAAGTATCTAAACACAGAATGAAACAGTTCCTAGCTATCGTAATGGAAAGTTTCAATTCTATTAAGGATTCTGGGGCGAGGATTACGCTTCAATTTCTTTCACTATTAACCAGCAGCACCTAAATATCTGTATTCACATTAAACTACATTTCCTATAAGTCCTTGGGAAACAAAATAAAGGCAAACCGTTCATCCAATCAGAGAGGAGCCCACCGTCTCAACATTACTTGGGGACGTTCTATCCTCCTCTTTTTTCCTGTGAACACAGTCGATCACTTCCAGTATCTCAAATCACAACAAGCATTGGCATAGCCAATAGGTATCGCCTTTGGGACCGTAAAAGGTTTTAGCCATGTAGCACATTATCCTGGGAGTTTAACACTTACAGGTTTTACTATGTTAATTGATGTGGCGACAAAAACGTGCTAAACCACTCTTTAAAGTCGGCAGCAGTAGCTTCAAAACCACCCCTGCTGTTAACATATATGTTCTTAAATGGCAAAGAACGTGGTGAATAATGTTGAAATCGTTAATACGTTGACATCTCAGCAAGTGTTGAAGGGAGTCCAAGCCATGTGTGCATGAGTCAGCAACTTGAATTGGCATCTCTTCTGTACAGGGAGCCAGTGGAGTTGCCCGAGGTGGGATGTGCCGGGTGTTCGTAAGGGAAGGGTGAGGATGGGTGGCTGCAGCGTTCTGAAAGGTCTGAAGTCTCTGTAGGAGATGTGCAGCTTTTCCTAAGTAAAGAGCGATGCCGTGGTCCAGTCGGCTGGTTAGGACAGCCTGTGTCACGGTGCACCTCGTGTGTTGGGGTAGCCGCTTGATGATCTTATGTAGCATGCGCAAAATGAGTAAGTATGTAGAGGAGACTGGGTTGATCTGTGATTTCATGGTAAGCTTGTTGTCGTCAATGATAATTCCACTGATTCTGGCATGGGCGGAGTGAGTGGGTACGGGTCCGGGAACTGATGGCCACCAGGAGTCATTCCATTTGTCGCAGCTGTTGCCAAAGATCAGTACTTCCGTCTTGTCTGGGTTCAGCTGCAGGCAGTTCTTCATCTAGTCTCGACTTTTGTCATGAATCTGTAGAAGTTGGTTCTGGTGGTGGTAGAGTCGTCTGTGAGTGAGGATGAGTTGGGTATGGTCTGCGGCTGTCTGCGTAGGAAATTGAATTGTGACAGTGGGCTTGGACGATGTTGGCCAACTAGGTCATATATGCATTAAAGAGCATCGGGCTGAGGGATGAGCCCTAGAGGGATCCTGCAGGACATCTCCTTGTGTTGAGGTGTGAAAGGTGGGAGGGGGAGCCTTTAGGTTCTTCCATTGAGGAACGAAGAGATCCATCTGAGCGCATCCCCTTGAAAGCTGATGTTTTAGAATCTTTCGATCAGCATGTGGTGGGATATGGTGTAGAAGGCTGCCAAGAGGTCGAGGAGGATCAAACCTGCTCTTTCGAGGGCGTGGCCAGAAGCATGGCCGGTTAGCTGTACCTGTCGGAGCTCCAGCAGCCCATACATAATCATGTCCAAATCCTGACCTTCCAAACGTTGAAAAATTCCAGAGTTGGCGTCAATGACATCATACATGAGTCTGGAAACATTTGAGCCGATTTGCGGACGCCGGCGACGTGTGGTGGTAAAGATGCACGCTGGAACAGCTTTGAGGTGAGGCTCCACAAAACGGCAGATCGAGGAGACTGACTGGAGATACCCGCCTGTGAAAAAGAAAGGGGGTGCCGGACTCTCTAAAGTATAGTTTCCCTGAAACATAGGCAGGAGGCCCGAAGAGATGAGTTTGTGACTTGCTCGTGAAGAGGAGATACTGTGAAGCTACCATACAGGTGAGAGGGGCTATGGGCTGAGAGATACAGGCACTGTGGGAAGCTGGCCCGGGCCCCAACCAGCCCTGAGGAGTATCTACCCAGGAGGTGCAAAGGGGGGAGCGGGACCCTCTCTCCGATAGCGATCCAGTTCCCTTGGGCTAGATATTTGCTCTGATGACCATAGGCTCTACCCGATTGAGCTGCGGGACAGAGACATCCAACTACAGAAAGGGACCCAGCTGTGGTGGACATACTTCCACACGCCCTGACTAATTACTCCCCACCCTCATGAGAAAGACTGAAAGGGGCTGCCATCCTAGGGATAGAGGGGAAGAGGCCTCAGATCATCACCCAAAAGCGAATCGCAAGGGGAACTAGCAATCGAAGCATAGTGGGGACCCCTACGGCGCAAAGATTCCGGAGAAGAGTGATATCCCCTGACCGGTCAGCTTGCGCCATTAAACCACAAGCGGTGTGTGAGGAACTTGGACAATAAACTGATGACTAAGGAAGAGAGGGTTGCGTTTGATTATACATGGAGGGGCAAGTTATAAAAGCCACACAAGGCTATGCCTCTGACATATAGTAAGAACCACATAATCCCCAAGTGTGGAGAGCTGTAAATTAAGCTGCACCTTTGCACATGAACCTGCCAAGTGTTGAACCACCAAGGAAATGCCTCAAAACATAAGACCGGTAGTAGTGTTCCTTAAAAAAAACACCACACATCACTTTACTTTGCCGACGACCAGTTGTGCGAACAGCTACTTTGGAGAATTGCTAGAGGAGAGGTACATTCTTATTATGGATTTGTACCGATATTACTGACACCCACGTGGAAGATCAATTTTACTTTGGCCGGACCGCCGATTATGCTTTAATTCAAGGCTCACCAATATCAATAGACTTCTACTGGTGTGGTATTTTATGGCTGCATCTGGATATCCATGACTCAAACGCTATCAGCACTCACACAGATATCAATAGATATCGAGGGGTGACCGTACTAACCAGGAGAGTACTGGTGCATTATTATATGGCCGTATATGGATATCCATCACTTAAACGCCATCAGTACTCTCTCAGTGGCCAGAAGATGTTGAGATTGACGTGAAACTCCACGGCCGATCCGGACGCAGTCCGATGCTTCCTTGACTTTGTTTGAAATTGTTAATATTGACGCCGGTAACTCCCATTTGCCTTGAAAATGTGAGTACAGACGAAACACCCATCGGCCAGATCCTGTGCTGGGAATTGTTTTAAAATTAATAAAGATAAGAATCTACGTACTTGGTTAACTTGGATTGGACTCTGTTGGATATGAGGAACATTTAGTGAATTTATCTTTTCAGTAATGTGTGTACTAATATGAGTACATTGGATCTGTGTTTTTGAGTCTACTCATACTGATGTTGGACTGAAGAATAGACATAAGGGTGTGAGGTTAAAGCTTATATGGGTTTTTCACCAAGAAAATGCCTGGATGTTCCAGCCATGTCCAGAGATGCAGAGCCTCCTGACATAGGGTCCACGGCCCCACCCCGCCTTGCTTGTTGCAGTACCACATGGCGGTGGTGTAGTCTGTGAACACCTGCACTACTCTCCCCTTGACAAAGGGAAAGAATGCCTTCAGTGCAAGTAGGATCGCCCAGAGCTCCAGAAGGTTGATATAGAGCCTGGACTCCGCTGGAGACCAGAGGCCTCTGTTCTCCGCCTCTTCCATGTGGCCGCCCCATCCCCGGAGGGAAGCATCAGTCACCACTGTGTGCTCCGGTTGGGGAAGGGAGCGCGATCTGCCGCTGACCCAATGCTGGTTCGTGAGCCACCACTGCAACTGTTGTGCAGTGCCCTCCAAGATCTGGACGTACTCTCATAGGTCCCCTTGATGCTGCGCCCACTGGAACTTCAGGTCCCACTGCAGAGCCTGCATATGCCATCTGGCGTGATTGGTCAGCAGGATGCAGGAGGCCATGAGGCCCAGCAGCCTCCAGTTCATCCTGACCGAAACCCAGGACAAGGGCCGAAAGATCGTAATCATAGCTCGAATGTCACAGACTCACTGTTCGGGAGAATAAACCCAAAACTGCGCCGTGACCAGAACTGCTTTGATGAAGAGGAGCTTCTGAGATGTAATCAGGTGATGGAGGACCAAACAAGTTCAGGAGGTCGGCTGTAGTCTGGAGATGGGAGACGACTGCCTGGGGCGAGACCGCCTTCAACAACTAGTCGTCGAGATAGGGGAAGACTGAAACCTCTGATTAGCGCAGATGAGCTGTGACCAACTCCATCAATTTTGTGAACACCCGAGGGGCGCTGGTAATGCCAAAGGGGAACACGGTGAACTGAAAGTGCTTGTGGCCTACGGTGAACCGCAGGTAACGCCGGCAGGACGGAGATATGAAAATAGGCGTCCTGCATGTCCAACACTACCACCCAGTCTTGCGGGTCTAGGGCAGACAAGACCTGAGCAAGTGTGAGCATCTTGAACATCTCCTTCCGGAGGAAGCGATTGACGTTCCGAAGGTCTAAGATAGGACACAGGCCCTTGTCCTTTGGAACCAGGAAGTAGTGGGAGTAACAACCACGACCTACTTCTGGCATCGGAACGCGCTCGATGGCCCCCTTTGCCAAGAGGGCCGCAACTTCCAGCTGGAGAAGTACCAAGTGATCCCCCGACATGCGGTGGTACTGAGGTGGCATGGCTGGAGGGGTGGTCTCGAAGGAGAGGGAGTAGCCCCTTCGGACAATCTGTAAAACCCATCTTTCCGTAGTGATGGTGCACCAGTGGAGGAGGGGATGCTGAATCCTGCTGCCCTCTAGCGTTTGGTGGGCCTGAAACACCAGTCTAGGAAGGTTTGGAGGCAGTGGAGGTAGTGGCCCGCCCGTTGGCCCCGTATCACCTCGGCGGGTCCCACGTCCGTGGCTGCGCTTAGACTGTTCCTGCGCAAGCCTGTGGCTTTGAAACAAACGTGTCTGGGCGCCCCGTCCTTGGCCACGAGAGGAGCATAAAGCAGACGTCAAAAGAGAGCGCCTGGCTGAAAGGCCCAAGGACTTGGCCGTAGCTCACGAGTACTTAAAGCGATCCATACGCACTACCTGCCTCGTCGCCAAAAAGGCGAGTGCCATGAAGGGCATGTCCATCAGTTTGTTCTGGGCATCCCCTGAAAAGCCAGTAATCCTCAGCCAGGCGTGACGGCATAGCGCCACTATCGTGGAAATAGATCTGCCCAGTGAGTCGGCGGTGTCAAGGCTACACCAAATCAGGAACTTGGCTGCATCTCTCCCCTCAGCAATAGCTTGGGAGAGCACCGTCCGGGCCTCCTCTGGACACGGAGGCAGCACCTGCGAAACCATATGCCTCACAGAGTGGGAATAACGGCCCAAGAGGCATGCGGTGTTCACAGACCTAGGCCCTAAACAGGCGGAAGAGAAAACCTTCTTCCCAAACTTCTCCAGTTTCTTGGATTCCCTGTCCAGAGGTGCAGAAGGTAATGTCCTTGGACAACCATGCTCTCAGGGGTAGGGTGTTGGGAGGGGAAAATTGGGTCGCCCGGGCGATGGGGTCGCCAACGGGGGCGGGTAGGCTGACGGTGACTGCATAGGCTCCACCGGAGCCACGGCGGAGGCACCACCCACACCAATAGCCGTGTCACGTGACAGGCTATGTGAAGGCGAAGAGAGACGTCGCTTCTTTGACTTCTTGTGCTTTGTCTTACCTGACCCAGAGTCCCTTGACCTTCCACGGGACCAGGACCTTGAACGGCGCCGAGCCAACTCTGGCGCCTCAAGCAACTTTCAAGACCGCTCCTCCAAAGTTTTTGGAGCCATGGCCCAGCAGCCGGGGCATGACGCGGGGTCGTGGTCGCGCCCCAGGCCGGAGACACTCGCAGTGCGGGTCTGTCACAGACATCATGCGGGGACAAACCTCGCAAGACTTGAAACCGGGCATCCCTATATACCAGGAGTCCAAGACTCAAAAAGACAGAGACAAAAGTCCCCAAAAACTCAGTAAAAAATTGACTGGGGGTACAGCTCTCTCCAGATCTGCGCTTGCTGGCTCAGAAAAGACAGAACGGACGTCAACGCGCAAGGGCGGCATCTAAGTAGCTGCCACAACATCATCCCAGCGATCACGACGCCTACGACGGACGTGGAGACGCACAATGCAACCTTCAGAAGCAAAGGGGTACTGCGGACGAAAACTTTCCGGATCCAGTCTGAAGCCGGGGGGTAATTCTAAGGTAAGGAATCTATCACTAACGTGTCTCTTTCATATGCGGCACCCGAGTGGCACAGCAGAAACCGAACACAAGAACTAGCCTAAAAAAAGTACTTAAAAGCAATAATCCCAAAACTGTGTTCTCCCATCGAAGACCTTAAACACCTATTGATTGCTGGTGCGCTGTCCAGGTTGGAAAGGAAAAGGGGGAGAAGAAATGTCAGAAATACGGGTGAATTGTACGTATTTCTCCTACTAGTCTATGATGGCGAGAGACTAAGAACCAAAAATGTGAAAGCAGGGTAAAATGGACAATTCTACCAAAACATTGCCCCCACCTCCTAAGACAGAAGGATAACCCCCAGGGACTGCCGGACAACGCAGGCCTTCTCTAGGATATCCATGCCTCCAGGGAAGACACTGAAGGAGGATAGCCGAAATACGATCTGAAGTGACCCTATTCCGCCAAGACATGCACAACGTCTCAGACAGAGTAACAGAAGCAGAGACTCGGAGCTCAGAAGTGGAGGACACATCATGCAGCCTTAAAACTGATGCCTCCAGCTTGCAGGCAGATATGAGAGAGGTGACATGGAAAATGGACAACGCTGAAAATCGGGCAAGGAGAAACAATCTACGCTTCATAGGATTACTGGAGGGCTCAACCCCAGAGGCCTTTCTTTGAACATGGCTTAATGACTCCCTCCCGACCGCTAACTGTTCATTTGGTTTCATAATTGAAAAAGCTCATAGAATTCCAGCCACGAGACTGCCTCCTGGGTCCCACCTGAGGCCGCTGATAGCACGCTTTCCGAACTTTCAGGATCAGGACTTTGTTCTAAGAGTTGCGACAAACAGGTGAACTAAAACATGCAAATGCAAAATCATGCTCTTCCCAGACTAATCACGTTTAGTACAGAGGCATAGGCAAACATTCAATGCATGCAAAGTAGAGCTCAGAGCCCTGAAACTTCAGTACATGCTGCTCTTCCCAGACAAACTAAAGATCCTTTTCAAGGGCAAATCCTATTTTTCCAAAACCCAGAAGAGGCGTGGGCCTGGCTTGAGGATCGTCCCTCCCGGAGACGGGAAGAGAGAGGAGCCGTCTCAGTGTGTGGAGGCCCCCCCGAGTAGAGTGGAGCCTAAACAGAAAAGGGAAAAAAGGAGGCGCATTCCAGCAGGTCTCCATAGAACCTGCCTGGGGATGCCGCTGCAGAGGACTCCTTGTACATCCACGAGAGGACAGAGATCAGACTCTGAGGGAGTTTCAACACAAGCCAAAGCAAGTAAATTATGCCCCAGCCAACGGGTAAGTCCAAACTCTGAACTCTCGGGTAAAGAATACCTTGCTGACACCAATAGTGATCATCCACTTTTGAGTAACATACTTGCCTGGAAAAATCTGACACTTAAAAGAGAAAGCCAGAGATGCTGCTCCAGCGACTAGACAAGACCGGCTAGGAAGGACTAGACATGGGTTTAGCTGCAGGGGAAACAGCAGCAACCAATTAAGAAGGGCCCCCAGGCACTAACACGCTCAGTACAGCTGAGCAAAAAGACTCTAGAGAAATTTATATCCTTTTGGTTTGTGATATATAATAGGATAGATTGGAGAAGGAGTAGGACTATAGACCTCTCAGGCTATACCTACGCCAGGTTGTGACGTTGACAGATCGGCAGAAGGGCAAGAGGTGTGGGAGAGTGTTTGCTGGGGGGGGAGTGAGTCAAGGGTACCGGTAGATACGAGCTAAAGTCATAGATAGGAAAAAGGGAGAAAAGATAGGAGAAAGGGCCCCCCAAACGCGAAGAGAGGGGAAGTGCAAGTTTATCATGGGTGAAGACGAATATACGGCCCGACCTGGAATGTTAATGGCTTGGGATGCACGATTAAGAGAGGGCTAGTAACCAAGTAACGTAAGACACCCAAGCCAGACATTGTCTTCCTACAGGAGACCCACTACATGGGAACACATTGCACTTTCTTAGGGGTAAATGTATGTAACACTAGGCTCGCACATACAGGTTTTTCTTCCGGAACAAGAGGGATGGTGATCCTAAACAAGAAAACGCCTCCCTGTCACATAACTAAAACCTGGAATGATCCAAACTGAACTTTTGTTTGTGTTAGTACAGGGTACATGGGGGGCTGACTCTAGTTAGTATATATACTCCACTGCAAATCCAGACAGACAGACAGAGGCCACAGCCAAAAGCCTGTTGGAATCCGGGCCCTACACGCATAAAATTAGGGGCGGGGGGGGATTTCAATGATGTATGCAACACATTTAGACCTCACACACATAGGCTTTGGGACACACAAACCGACACCCCTGGCTGAATTCACAAACTCCTTGGGTCCAAGTGATCTTTGGCGCCGGCATCACCAGACTAACCACACTTATTTATATTTCCCTGGAGCACGCAGTCTTCTGTAGACTCAAATATTTATTTGCACCCGCAGGAGAGATAAGGAACATAGCGAAGGTGGAATATTTGGTGAGAGGAATCTCAGACCACTCACCGCTTTAGCTGGCGTTAGGAGGGAGGAGCAGCGCGTATAATTAAGATTAAACACGTGGGAACTAAGCAACAAAACTCAGCGGGGAGTAATAAAAACCATAGATCAAACTATTTTAGTGAAAATGAGGGCACGGTGCCCTCGGTGACAACCCTATGGGAGGCCTATATAGCGGTGCTACAGGGTAAAATGCGTAATGCAGTAGCACAAAAGAGGCGTGAAGAGACCCAACAAGTAGAGGCACTGGAAAGAAAGCTCCTGCAACTAGAGTTAGATGTAGACCCAGACGTAGAAACGGCCCAAATGCGTCAAATAGCGCTCACATGCAGGGAGCTGAAGGCATTGACAGAAAGGGAGGTACAGACGCAAATACAGCCCTCGCATCATCGACTATGAATCGGGAGACAGGGCAGGGACTCTGCTGGCCTGGTTAGGCAGGAAGGAAAGAGGCAAGATGGGCGACAGTGATACATGAAAACAGAGAGGTGCACACCACAGCGAACACCAGAGCAAGGGCATTTGCCTACTTCTATAAGGGACTATGATGCGAGGCCATTAGCAGAGGAGCCGCCGACCCCCTTCATGACCTGAGTAGATTGGGAAGGTTTAGATAAGGATATTACCCTGAAAGAAGTAATAGATGCAATTAGCAGGCATAAATCAGGGAAAGCCCCAGGTCCTAATGGACTACCCGGGGAATACTTCAAGCAAAATGCTAACTGCTTAGGTCTACATCTGCTGGAGATGTATAATGCGGCACTGGAGAAGGGATCACTTCCTGCAGACCTTTTGCAATGCTAGTAGTAATTCACAAGCCAGGGAAACCGCCCAAGTATTGTGGGTCATATTGCCCAATCTCACGGCTCAATGCTGAAACCAAACCTTTGGCCTTCGTACTGGTGGCTTGGCTGGTCACAGTACTCTCGGCCCTTATCCACCAAGACCTATGAGGCTTTATGCCCCAACGACCTACCCGTCTTAACCTCAGTCTCCTGGCCAATTGGCTAGCCACGGTTAAAGACAGGTCCACTCCGCACCTATTTTTTTTCCCCTAGATGCGAAAAAGTATTTTGACGTATAAAGTCCCGTTAACTGTGTCAGTCTTGGTAAAATTTGGATTCGGGCAAAGCTTTATAACATGGGTGGACCTACTTTACACTAACCCCAGAGCCAAAGTTCAAGTCAATGGGACGCCATCTGTTGACTTCCTAATTCAAAGAGGAACCAGACAGGGCTGCCCTCTGCGCTCCCCTACTGCTTGCCCTGGTACTAGAGCCACTGGCATGTCTGATCAGATCCCATCCTGGGATATGTGGCTTCCAATACAAAGAAAAATGTGGAAGAAATGAACTGATCTCGCTCTATGCGAATGACATCTTACTTTACATAACTAACCCTGATGATACAATCCCATTAATATTACAGCTATTTAAGAAACTAGGCAATCATACTGGTTATACTATAAACTTGGACAAATCAGGCCTATACCCTGTCGGAGGTATCATTGTTACACACACACACACACACAATATAAGGACACCGCCCGGTTGCTAAAGGCTGTTAATTTCCACAAACGAGATGGACTGCTTGCATAAAAACATTAGGTAGGTCATTGAAGAATTTCGAGGTGACGTTGCTAGATGGCGGCGGCTCCCTCTGACGTTGCTAGGTAGAGACACTATGTATAAAATGATTACGTTCCCAAAACTGCTCTACATCCAACAGAACACATATCATTGAATTCAAAGAGCAATTTTCACTGCAAATAATGAGGACCTCCGAACCTTGCTATGGGATGGGGGCTCCCCGAGAGTGGCATTACAACGCAATCAGTACAATGGACGGATTACACTCCCGGATATACTTTCCTACAATAGGGCTGCACATCTCATTGTAATCAACAAATGGGGACACACGGCGGGTGACCTCCCTATGTGTGCTCTGGAAAGGCTCCAGTTCCAGAATCATACCCACCTTCATTATATATATGGAGGCGCAAGCACAAGAAGCCTGCTGACTGCTACTCATAGATCAATTGAGGCATGGAAGGGGACAGAGAGGCAAACGGGATAGGAGAGGGACTTACAAGGCCAGCACCACTATGGGAAGGCAGGAAGGCAGGGGTTTCAGGAAGTGGGACATGGTTGGAATTTCCACGCTGGGTAATATCCTGCAAGCTGAATTTTAACTGACCCACACACAAAAGTACAAATACCTCCAACTGCAGCATGCCTGGAGAGCAGAGAAAGTAGACAACTGAAATACCTGAATATGCACCATTGGCGGGCAGACTTACCAGAGGAAATACCCTCCAAAGTACTCTCTTGGACCTATAAAACTCTAATCAATAACATGCCTGATAAATTAAAGTCATTACGGTCTAAATGAGAAGACACCACTGGTCCATTAGAAGACATTGATTGGGAGGGAGCCTTGATGCACCCGAGAGGTTGCAATTAAAGCTGCTACTTCGGCTCATACAATACAAAATCCACCATAGGGTTTATTTTGACGGGGCTCTACTACAGGCGATGGGGAGAGTGGAGTCGCTCAAGTGTTTGCGCTGCAACTCAAAACGCTGCATATACATACACTATAGGAGTGCCGATATGTCCAGAATGATTGGGTCCAGATACTGAAAGAAATTAATGCTATACTGGAAGCGAGGATCCCTCTAGGGCCTAAACACATACTCATGGGTATAACCACAGAGATTGATCTTCCTACATATAAACAGCTATGTAACTTAGGGCTCATAGTTGCCAAAAGGAAAATTGCCAGGAAATGGGGAGCAAAGCATATGCCCACTCTAAAGGAGTGGAGAGCGGGTATGGACCTGTATTTGGGAGCAGAGCAGACAACATATGCGGCCAGAGGATGCCCCAAAAAGTTTAACCGCATGCGCGCTAGCGGTTTTCCCGCTGAGCGCTGCGATTTGAAAAATCCCGCGTTACGTGACAAGGTCAACTCGTCATACGCACAGCGCAGGTAACGCCCATGACGAGTTGACCTTGTCACACGCATCGAAGGGGTTAAGAAGATCTGAGACCCATTGCTGAGCTTCTATGGTTTAGAAGTAGGAGAGGAGAACAAATACTATGCAACTGGCCCCATAAGATTGGACTACAATTAGTGACTTCTACTGAGTCGTACTCGCAATTCAACAGAAAAAAATTACTGCAAAAGGCGGGACGGAGAAGGAGAGGGACATGTGATTTACAGAATGTATTGTTGTACTCTTGTCTCCCTGAGAACGCTACTGCAAATATGGATGCAAAATGGTCTATGTAGACCGATTTTCCTACCAATGTTATGAGAAACTTATTTTGATTGGTGAAAATAAAAATAATTTTTAAAAAACCTGCTGTTTCTCCTTGCTTAAGGTTCATTATGGTCTAATGTTTGAAATTGCTACAAATGATGTAGCAAATTCTTCAAATGCCGGTTACAGTGTGGTCAAGGCCGTATATGATGAGGTAGTTGGGCCCTTTGAGAAGAGTGCTACGCCTCTTCCTCCAAAAACTCAGCATCAATCCACTCTGCTCGGCATTAATCCACTCTGCTCTGCATTAATCCACTCTGCACCACTGTGCCCGCGCACTAACTCTGCACCACTCCACTCTATGCCACTCCACTCTACCATACAATAATCTACTCTGCAGCACTGCACTTTGCACGACTGGACTCTATGCTACTGTGATGTGACCATGCCAATGCGCCACTTTACTCAAAACCAATACACTATGTAACTGCACTACACTCTGCACCACTGAACTCTATGCCACTATACTTTACTCTGAAACATTCAGTGCTACTACACACCACTGCACTCCACGACAGTCTAATCTGAAACACTGAACTCTATAACACTTCATTCTATTCTGCACCACTCTTCCCTGCCACTCTGCGCCGCTGCACTCTAACGATGTAAAGTGGAGCAATGTAGAGTGGCATATTGCTCCCCTCTGCTCTGCCACACTCCAAGCCACATCATCACCTTCCTCCACGTCACCACGCTCCACCTGCTTGCAAGGGGTAACCACTAATGTAATCTTGTCTGACGCGATCACTATTACCACACTAAAAATGTAAGAAGCTCTGTATGAGTTGAAAAGAACATGAGTAGCTCCGACTACAAAAAAGGTTGGCGACCCCGGCTATACTCCCTCCATGACACTCCACAACATTATGCCAATTCATGACACACCACAATACTCAACTCTACATCGCTTCTCAACTCTACATCGCTCCACAACTCTCTACACCCCTCCTTTACACTCCATGACACTACTTCACGCCACGCCACGCCACGCCGCTATCCCAGCACCACTAACTTTTAGCCAGGCTGAACACTAGCCACGCTGGTGCATAACATGGCTAAAACATATTGTCAAAGGCAATAGCTGTTGCATAGCAGAGACCTATGAGCTTTAAAAATGCGCCAATTCATTGACCCTCTGAAAGCTGCCAGTGTTCAAGTATTTATGTAAAAACCAGTTTGGCTTAAGATTAGCAGGGAGGGGCAGATTCAGATGTGCTATTCCGAGGTGGACGCTATGCAGGCCTTGAGTCACTTGAAGGGTGCTACTAGGTAAAACTATATTTGCTAGACTTTTTTTCTGCTTCCCGTTGTTTTTTCCTTCTGTTTTCTCTTTTTGATTCAGGCTTTCATACCTTAGTATCTATTTTTTTTAAATTCAATAGTAATATTTGGCATTCTTATCTCAGAAGCACGTGTTCATTTATTTTTGTGGTTGGTGGTCAAGGCACAGGCAGAGGGCCGCGCTCTTACAGGGCTGTCAACCCCCTAATAGCTCAGAGGATTTGCATGATTCCTTCCAAAAGACACAGGGGGTTGGTCTGGGGAGGCATCTGAGCAGGGAGGTCACACAAAATAGCTTTAAGAGGATAATAGTGTCTCCCACAGGGAGTAACAAGTCAGCCTGGAACATGGATGGGTGCTCAGCATGTCTCAGGCTCATGGCTAGGATATACAATATGTGTTGAAATGTTTTAGGTATTAATGCTTTAAGCAAACAATGGTTGGTTCAGGAGGAAATAGGGATGTATAAACCTCAATTGCCTGCATTGACAAACACCCATTTGGCATATAAGGATCGTTTTTAGGTCAAGCTGGAGAAAGCAATGCGAAGCATTGCGTCCAGCGAAGTATCTAATGTTGTCCGCCTCCTGGGAATCTGATACAGGGGTCGGGCACGCGCGGCGATTGGTGTCTGTGGACGCGTACTCCAGGCCGGCGCCATGCATATCTCCTGCCTCACATTCCCTGAAGTGCGCAAACACACACATGAGCAACCCCCCCCCCCCCACCCAGACCCCGCCAATCACTATCTGAGTTTCGCTAACGAGCATGCGCTGTTCTTGTTTGGTGTTTCCCCGGGCTTGTTCTTTTTTGCTCTCTCCCTTCTAGGCTTGTTTTCACCCTCTCTCAGATCTGTCTGGTTTTCATTCTCTCCTCTCTGCCCCTTTTTCTTTTCCCGGTCACTTGGATCTGACTCTTGCCTCAGTTTTCCCCTTCTCATGCCCAAGGGCTTCTATGGATCTGCTCCCTGTCTGTCTGGCCTCAGCCCCTTCCCTGTCTGCGCCTTATATCTCCTTTCTCGCTCTGTCTCTCGCTCTGTCTCTTGCCAATGTCCCTCTCTCTGTGTGTTGCTTCCTCCTCTCGCCCTGTGTTTTTCTGCTCGCCTCTCTCTCGCTCCCCCTTCATCCTTGGGTCCTCCGACGCCTCCCTGTCCCCGTGATCTCCAAGCCTTGCAGTCTCACTCTTTTGTGCACTCCCTCAGTCGCACTCTCACCCCTGGACTTTAACAATCTCTTCCGGTGCAGCATCTGCACGTTCCGTGGTCTGCCCGGGGACGGATCTTCGAAAACAACTCGACTGGGAGTGAAGGAGGAGCTGGGGGGAGGAGTGAGGAGGGGGAGGTGGCCTATGCAAGGTCCCACCCCTACTGTCCAGCTTCAGCCCTCACACCCTTCCGGTTTCTCCTGTCAGGGGCGGCTGTAGCCGTATTATTTTTTGAGAGTAGTTAATGTTTTTTGTTTCGTAGATTGTGGAGTCTATTGCTGTATGTTAAAAACACACACACTTGCTTATTACTTGTTTTTACCTCGTTGTTACTAATTTTGGTGTGGCTCTGCGTGCATCTTTGTGCTTTATAGCAGAACACGGGCTTCACTTTTTTCCTAGTTGTCAGTAACGAAGGTGGAGCACTACACAATTCTATGCGCTTTACATCAGGACTATAAAGTGAACCAGTCCCTGAAGTATTTGAATGTTTAGGCTGGAAGAAAGCGATGCATGACTTCTTTATGCACATTTTGTTTCTGCAAAGCAAGCCTCATCCATGGAGCATGCCTCTGGCTGGTGCGCGAAGCATCCCTTTAGCCATGTTTGCCCCCCAGGTAGGATGCGGGGAGCACATGCAGAGCTGATAGGCATTCTGAAAAGGGTGAATGAACTCTCCCGCAGCTGACGAATATCCCCCATTCTTCCAGGCTCTGGTGCCACAGACCCCGCCTCAGGAGCTGAGTACCATGTCCACAGCCTGTCCAGCCAGGACAGGTAGGGCCGCTACCTACACGACCTCGGACCACCCACCCCGTGGTGTTCTTGTATTTATTTTATCGCTAGGCCACGCCCCTTCTCCTTAATGTCATTATTTAATGTATGGCTTTCATTGAGCCTCTGGCCGTACAGTTTTACTGGTGTCTGCATGCAGCCTCGCATGGGCAAGTTACTTGGCTTTCACAGTGCATGCACACTTGGTTATCACAAGGCACGGGCGCTTGGTTTTCACACAGTAGATGCACACTTTGTTTTCATAGGGAATACACACAGGGTTTTCACCGCCCTCTCTCTATCCATCTATCTATCCATCGCCCTCTCTCTATCCATCTATCTATCCATCGCCCTCTCTCTATCCATCTATCTATCCATCGCCCTCTCTCTATCCATCTATCTATCCATCGCCCTCACTCTATCCATCTATCTATCCATCGCCCTCACTCTATCCATCTATCTATCCATCGCCCTCACTCTATCCATCTATCTATCCATCGCCCTCACTCTATCCATCTATCTATCGCCCTCACTCTATCCATCTATCTATCGCCCTCACTCTATCCATCTATCTATCTATCGCCCCATCGCCCTCACTCTATCCATCTCTCTATCGCCCTATCGCCCTCACTCTCTCTATCGCCCTCACTCTCTCTATCGCCCTCACTCTCTCTATCGCCCTCACTCTCTCTATCGCCCTCACTCTCTCTATCGCCCTCACTCTCTCTATCGCCCTCACTCTCTCTATCGCCCTCACTCTCTCTATCGCCCTCACTCTCTCTATCGCCCTCACTCTCTCTATCGCCCTCACTCTCTCTATCGCCCTCACTCTCTCTATCGCCCTCACTCTCTCTATCGCCCTCACTCTCTCTATCGCCCTCACTCTATCTATCTCTCTATCTATTGCATCACCACAGCTTCACACAGCACGACCACAGCATCACTCAGGGGCACCACAACATCACTATGCGCTACCACAGCATCACTCGTCACCACAACAACATCACTCAGCGCCACCGTAGCATCAATCTGTGCAACCATTCAACAACAACTGGTTCAAATATGTTCTCTCAATGTTTCAAATTTTATTACAAATGTCACAAAAAGATGTTAATATTTCACTTCTGTTCTTAGATTTGTCACAATAAAATACACTGAACATAATCTTCCCAAAAGGTATTTACAAAAGTTTTAACTATTGCCATTATAAATCACAATAACTTTTCTTTAAGTTCTAATTATTTAAAAAAATTAAAAGCCATTGTTATTTGTAATATCAATACATCTAGGTCACATAAATACAACACATTACATTACAAATGCTATTGGTGTCACATTTGCGAAAGTTAAAACTAATGGCATTGTAAATGACAAAGCTATTAATTTCGCTATTTTAAAAACCAACACATTGCATTGCAAATGCTTGTTTACTCAGGCAGCTGAGTTATTACAATCATTTGTACCTCACTATTTGTTTCCATACCGGTGTAGCCATAATATCTGCAAAGTATTTTCAATGTAAGGTTCTGAAAAGAGCTGTGGACTCAAGGGGGAGAGGAGTGCTGGGACAATTGGTATTATACTCCCAGAAATGTGTTATAGGTCTAGTCTAAGGGCCAAATGTTGATGTTCCGGAGGTATTGGATATGCTCTCATTGGAACTGTTGGATTGGGTCAGAGAATGGATTAGGTTATTTTAATTGTGTAATGAACTATTGCATTGATTCTACTAATCGTACCACTACCCCTCGTATGCAGAGAAATAGGGCCTTCATTAACGACCTGACGCAGGTACATGGGCTTTGTGATGTATGGAGGACCTTCTATCCAGCCAACCCGAAGTATATTTTTTATTCATGTCCACACAAACATTACTATGGGATTGACATGGATTTTGCTGGGAGGTTTTTAGTAGAAAGTGCAGAAATAGATGTTAGCCCCAGGATGGTTTCGGACCATAATCCAATTCTATGTTCAATCAGCTCTACTGAGGCTAGAGCTAGCCGTTATCAATTCTAATTTCCTCGTCATCTATTGTCTAATGGCGACTAAGGGAAGCATGTCTCAGTTTCCCCCAGCCCCTCCTCCCCTACCCACCCCGCCACCCCCCCACCTCCCCATCAACGCAGATACAGCGTCCCCTCCAGTAGCTTGGGATACCATGAAGGCATACATATGCAGTATCGCACTTCAGTAAATTCTCAAATAAAACAGAGCTGCTTTAGAGGGTGATTGTTTATTGCCCCAAGCTATTCATCCGCTTGAAGATTGTTCAGGGAGTGGCAGAAGAGCATATTTATTTTCGGCTAATTGAGAAACGAACCTTGCTTGAACGTGGGGTAAAAGAACAGGTTATGGAGAAAGGGTGTCCCCTGGACTGATTGTGGGCTACGCTAGGCGACATTTGGATAGATGTATCAAACTGGCTTAGGCACTATATATACCCCATGTATAGAAGACCCCATGTGTCAAGGTGGCATACTCTGGGTGGTACTCTGTTATTTCTGATCTGTTGCAGTACTTGACAGGTGTCTGCTTTCTCCCCTTTTATTTGCCCTGTATTTGCAATAGCTTCACATGAACACAGGTATCCAGCCTTTGATGTTTGGTGGTCATAAGCTTCATGCATACACAGATGAGGTTTCAGTTCTCATCAAACCCGTTAGCAGCACTGGGACAGTTTTTTTAATGAAGGCACTCGCATTGGAATGTTCTCGGGGTACAAGCTCAACGTATATAAGACATAGGATCTCTTGAATTGTAAGCCAGATTCTCCAACTCCAGAGGTAACCTCAACTGCTGCATACCTTGGTGTCAAATTGTGCTCTGAGGGTGGGGATATAATTAAATTGAATTATGAACCTTTACTATTATCAGTTATTTCTAAGATTAAGTCATGGAATAAACTTCACTAAGTATTATTGGTCGATGTAACGTCTTTAAGATGAATATCTATTTGTTCAGGGCAATCCCACTGCTGGTTACGGATTCTTTTTTTTTTACCCTGGCAGGAGGGCAGGGTAAAAGAGTGTCCACATCTTAGCAGTCTTTTTAGGGTTGAACCTGCGAGTGCATGCGGTAGCGTATGCGTCTCGCTTGTGAAATCATGTTGTATGCGGAGAGGCCTTGGAGCCTGTCCTTGCTTACAATTTGTTGACTTCACATCACTTCTTTAAATCCTCTTCCATTGGCCAGTGAAAGCCATACGCCAGTTCCGATCATTGCAGTGGAGCAGGGACCAAGCATAGATTTATTCAAGTTAATCTGTGCCTGCCCTTTGCCCCAACGTGATTGAGGTACAATTTGTTACCCCTTGTACTACCCCTGCTCCCTCCGTAGCTCTTGCCCTTTTTCAAGTTTTTGCTGCCTCGCTTCCATTTCACTTACTGTGCAGTCTTCGTATTTCTGCTTTTATCCTCCTGCATCACCGTCTGTGTTGTTGCCACCCTACCTCCCACTTCTTCCTGTCACTAGTAATTGGTGTGCCTGTTTGCATGTTCCCCGTTCGTCTCGTTTCTGTGTTTAAGTTTCATTTTCAGTCTCTGCTTCTGTTTCACTTGGTGTGCGTGCAGTGTCTATTTCAGTCAGCCCGTCTACGTCTGTTTTTTAGGTCGAACCTGGACACCGCATGCAGTGCTAGAGAGTCATGCTGTATTGAGGTATGGAATAGAAGCTCCGCCCATCTTTTCAATTGGATCCCGTTACTATCCTTTCAAAATGGTAGCTTTTCATTTGTGAATAGGCTTAGTAGTCCCTCCTTGGTATCGCCTTACCAGCATTCTTAACCTCCCATAAGGACAGAGCTTTTTGCTTGTGTTAAACAATCTGCTTTATGTAGTCGGTCGGAGAGCACGATTTTCTTTAATGATTTTCCCCTATTCACTCATGATGTCACAGCACGCCACCCGCTTTTATATTGTAATGTTTTTATTTATTTGACGGCGTGGTCTGCTTTAACTATAGTGGCTGCCCCTATTTATTTAATTTACGCTGTGGTCTGCTTTCACTTTAGTGGCTGCGCCTATTTAATTCATAGTATGGTCCGCTTTCACTTTAGCGGCCGCACTTATTTATTTAATTTACAGCAAGGTTTGCCTATACTTTTGCTGCTGAGCTACAGAACCTCTTTATTTATTTTTTCTTTTTGGGTGAAAATGCCCCACACCGCGCTTTTACTTTGTTGGCCGCTCCCCTTTCTTTAGACCTGCTCACTGTAACATGAATACGGCGATCAGTGTCTAAATAAAGGGGCTCGGCCACCATGAAAGTGGTCTCGCATTTCAGAGAGTTTGAGCCCTCAGATGGAACTCAAAGGTGACTGCATATTTATAGGAGCAGGCACATTTCCCTAATCTGCATTTTAGGTATACTATGGGGGCCACAGTCTACAACAATCTTAATACCTCCATTCTACAGGTCCAGAAAATCTTTGTATTATGCATCTCACAAAGAAACATGAAGACTCGCTAGCAGGGTGACTGACTAAAAAAGTGTTTAGACCATGTCGAAACAAAGCACAGCGGTAAGAACCATGAGCCAGCAAGCCAGGTACAACATTTAGTGCAACACTTCCAGTCAATCTATCCTTACCGGACCTAGAAGCTTGCACACAGATTCTATAAAGTAGTGTTTCTCCATGTTACCCATCCTAGTTAAAGGCACCTCATACCTATCTAAATAGTGGTAAGGACTCCCCAGCAGTATCCTACACATACTCCGAGTACAGAAGCAGTAAACTAGGAGGCACAATGTATCTTGAGACAGAGTGAGTAAATAGTATGCCTGGGCAAAGCACTTTGCGCAACTTCGCACTATGCGAACTGCACCTAGCATAGTGCGAACACGTGTAGCGTAGTGCAGCAGTCATATTTTGCATGCTTACTGTCCTAAACTTCAAGTTGGCGACCGCGAGCAAGCAAAATGACATCCTGGTGAGAATTTCCCCTTGTGCGCGATCAGCAACATCAAGTTGCTGATCGAGAGCGTGGAAAATAAACCTCCCTGCGAGATTCTTAACGCGGGGATGTCTGGTTTCTCATTACGAGTGGTCGCGTATGCTCGTGATGAGAAACTACCAGTCCGCGTTGAGAAAGCTGCCGCACGAGGAAAAATCTCCTCGAGCAGCAGAAAACTACAGCTCGCACTGTGCAAGATGCCGTTTTCAATGATTGCAGTGTGCCGGATGCTTGTCCGCACTATGCAATCATTGAAAACGGCATCTTGCACAGTGCGAACATGCTACTACGCAGTTCGCATAGTGCTACGCGTAGTGCGAAGTGCACTTCGCATAGCTTCGCTGTTGGGGGTTTACAGTGAGGAGTCACAAGATGGCCAATCAAAAGAATCAATTGGGGATGTCTGCTGGGAGGGGACCAAGCACTGAAAGGCAGAATAGATGCACAGTATTACCTAAACAGAGAAAAGGAATTTTAGAAAGCAGTCCAACTAACCAGAAGCAGTGGGCGTGTCCAAACTCCCAGATAGCCTTCATACCATATACAGCATGCCTTGCAGAGCACCACAGGCGCTGTCCACACTCTACCTAAAAAGTACTTTTTAATGAAAAATCTCTAAAACTGTATGAATCCCACCTCGCATTCAAGGAGACTGACAAATATAGACTGATCTACTTCACCTCTAAAGTATTGAAAAATCAATGTGTGCTGTCGTTTTGATAATGAAACACTTTGAAAGGTATTTTATTCGTACATCTATAGCGGAACTTTGGCATAATTAGTCGTACTGATAACCAGTGTGAAATCTGTAAGAATTATTAGCTGGAAACACTGCAAATAGTCTACAAACTAAACAAATTACATGTAATGGTTTGCCACGTTTATTTTTGTACTGAGTATATTTAAAAAAAAAAAAAAAGAAGGAGAATACGTCTTGGATATCAGTTCATAAACATATTAAGTAGTTACTTAGAACAATATTACAAAATTTTCACATGTGTATGCAGCCTTGATTTTCATGTATATATTGTTTTCTAAATGTCAGCATTGAGCTCCAAAAGTGCAAAACATGAATTTGTTACATTTAAATGCAACTTAATTGATAATAAAGGGCATCAACATTAATCTTGATGGCTTCAAACCCAAACTTTCACTCAATGCCATGTCACTTCATCCTGGACACCACCCTCACCCTCAGGGCATACTTGGTCAATAAAACAAAGCTGGCCTGGTAGCAGTTCTCTTTACTGAACAAAGTGAACCCAATACTTCTAGAGCGCAAATTCAAACTGTGGTTCAAGTCCTTGTACCCTTGCGTCTGGATGGAGGAAATGGCCGGAGACAAGACCTCATTCGCGCCACAGTGGACCCTAGAGGGGCATCCTACATGCTGCAGAACATCTCAGTAAGGGCCTGAGAAAGATGTTCGTATCACTCCTGTTCTGATGGAATCCACCGACTCGACTTGCAGGACTTCACCATCTTCAGAATCATCTGCATCACTCAGAAAGCCATCTCAACCGGTACACCCTTCTATAAGGCCGACAAGGTCACCATCTTTGGTGGCTATCGGCGTGACTACATCCAGGACAGCATCAGCATGTAGACTAATAAGTGTTTAAGAAAAAGAAAATAAGAAAACCCAGAGCAACATGCCTTTTGCACCTATTCCACCAGGATCTCAAAAACAATCCCAGTATCCACCAGAATCTCCCGTACCCTGCTCTTTTTCAGGATACAGCTGAAATCGCACCTCTTTCAATAACGCTATACTATGATACAGAAACAGTCCACAGACCAGCTCCCTCTCAAATCACTTGACTTTAGTCTATCCTCGTTTTTCACATTGTACAGTAGAGCTGCCTTTGGATAGGTTTGCTCTATAAAAATTGTACATACATTTGGAACCATACTTTTTTAAATTACTGTCATTGGCACTATGCTAAGTTTGACATGGACACAAAATGGCGAACTGAAATTTTAGTACCCAGAATCCATGGTTTTACAAGCCTAAAAAAAAATTTAACATAAGCAAACTTTTCAGTCTGTGGTGTTTCAATATAAAACAAGGTTTCCCATATGCCTCGAACACAAGGTTTCCCAACTACTGTAAAGGAATGTTTCATTTTCATTAAGGACACAAAAGCAATGAGGATGCTTTTTTCTCAAGATCATATAATGTAAGAATTAGTAATTGCTGTAAAATCAACCAAACCAAAATTATCTACTTGTACTATAAAGCAGTACCCTACTACACTAATCAGGTGGGGAGCTGAACTACAGGTGAGCTGAACAACGTTCACTTCAAGGTGAGATAACGCTCACCTCTACGCCCTTTACACCTTGGCTGCTAGGCGTTTTCCCTTCCTGTGCTGGAAATTGCTATTTGACATTATTTTATGACGAGCTGGGCTCGTCATCAGCACAGCTCAACTGTGCATCATGACGAGCTCAGCTCGTCATGAGCATCGAAAGGGTTAATGAATATAAACTTTACTTTAGGATAGCTAGGTCATTTTATATCAAAGGTCAGAGCCGGATGCTCAACTTATGCTTCTTTAAAGGCTGCTAATGGCCAATGATACCACCCCTATCACTGGTTTAAAAGTACAACTTTTTAAAAGGTGGAGGGTGACGACCAATCCACTGCAGTCCAAATATCTTCCAAGCGACCCTCCGCCGAGAAGGCCTTAGATGTAATTGCCCCTTTTAAGGAATAAGAACTAAAGGAATAAGTACCTATGAAGGCTTCACTCACTACCCAAAGAACCCATCTTGCAATTACGGGAGAGGAGACTAGCTTAAAGGGTTTCTATACCGCAAATAGTAATTGCTTGCGACCCGCAGGCCTAAGCTCCCCCATCATAGCCTTGTAGGCCGTGACACATCTTGCGACATATGCTCTAATAATTTTGGTATTCCTAAACACCATACAGGCAACACCTTTAGGGGTAAACACCCTGGAGGACACATCCAATGCTCTCAAATCATTGTCGGCATACCTGGTAATTCCTTTCTGAATTAGAATGCATTGCCCTATCAAGACTCTAAGAAGAGCAATACCAAGTTGACATCCCAAAATGGGGAGCACCTACGTTCTAAAGAATAGACAGTCTGACTTCCCTGAGGAGTCTGCAGACCATTAAACGCTCACCTATTAAGACCTTGGCTGCTAGAGGTTTTCCCCTCCTGTGCTGATCCTTGGTGAACTCTATTGTTCATGACTAGCTCAGCTCGTCATAAGCACAGCTCAACCGTGCCTCATGACGAGCTGAGCTGATCTCGTCATGGGCAGCGAAGGGGTTAATATCCTGTTGCACTAATCGTGACTTGCCAATACTGCCTACTTGATGCAGTTGATCGTGTGGTAAGCTAAACTATGTTGACACAATTCTGATAGAAAACGTAGGCTATGAGCTGTATCCTCTCCCACAGATTCGGATTCCATCTCAAGCACCAACAGGCTTATCTGTGCAAAAGCAAATCATATTGCCTAGTGGTGAAGTAGACCCAAGCATTCCCGATGAGGTCCAAAGTCATTCCAAAAGATTGGGACGCCCCAACATCATCTTACTTCTAGTATCAAGGTCACTTTCTGTTTCCTGACTTGTGCTGTCAAGCATGATGACCATCAAAAAAGGCAGGAACGCATACCAAAGGTATTGGCTCCATTTCTACATGAGCACATGCACTGCCAGAGCGTCCGGCCTATAACTGAAGTGGGGCAACTGGTGGTCAAAGAGTGATCTGAACAGGTCCATGTTGCAAATGCGTATTTCTCTCAAAATGGTTTCCCATCAATAGCCCTTCCTTTGTGTCCTCTCCTCCCCATCCTTTCAGAATACCGGTGATGTTCTATGTGCGTTATGCTTAGTCAAGGTGGAATCCAGAATTGTCAATTGGTGGTTTGGTCAGCTGGTGAGTCATTACATTAATTGAGTCTATTTCATATAACTCCGCGCAAAGCAGTACATACATTTATTAGTGTATTCACACTGGGTCAGCTACAGAATCCCTCAGTTCTACTAGTATCAATCAATTCCAGGGATCTGGAGAAGTGTAATCAATCTTCTTAACGGACTGCGGTTATAATAATCGAAGATTCTATCAACTAAATTATTAACATTGAAACTAATCCAAGGAAACAAATACAAAGTAAGGCATACCGTATAATGTCAAGAAAGATGCTTTGTTGACATTTTGGTCTCAAGTGGCAAGACCATCCTCAGGACTCAGTGTTGAAAAGGGGATTACAATGCAAGCACCAAAAAAGTTACTATGCGACTAAGTACAAATCACAGTGTTTTAAGTTAACATACAAATCCCTAGAAAAAAAAATTCAAGGTACAACATATCTTGCGTCTGAACATTAGTCAATTTATCAATAGTACTCGATCTCTACAGCATACCTTGCTTCCACAGTAATGGTTCCACATCGGATGCCCAATCAAATCCTCTAATAAACATGCAAAGTCACCAAATGGCACTAAGGTCTTACCAAACACAACTTTGACACAGGTTATTCCATCTAGAAACAAATAAAGGCCGTACATTTAGTGCCCATGAACTCACAAGGGCAGTTTCAATGCTGCTAAAGCAGTCAGGAGCCTAACACTTACTTAGACTCTAATGCAGCGTCTGGAATGTATTTCCACTATCGCTCTGCTGTTCTCTCATGGTGAGACGTGGTAGAAATTGTGAGTCTCGACACTGACACGCCCCCAACATGACTAAATTACCTGTATAGGCAATATTAATTAAATAAGGGAGCCCAAAAAATTAAGCAAATCTGAGCATAAATCGGAAACAGTGGTCTATGTTGATTAGGAAGGTAACATACTTTATCCCTGAACAGAAATTCCTACCTTATCGATATTTGCCGACAACAAAACAGAATATCAAGAAACTGCCTTCCCAAAATGTCTATATACTCTAGAGCAGTGTTTCCCAAACTGTGGTCCGCGGACCCCCAGGGGTCCGTGAGACATTCCCAGGGGGTCCGCAGGACTCGAGTGCCTGTCGTCGTTGTGAAAAATGAAACGCCAATGCGTCCTGTGAATGTTGGCGCAGGGGCGGCAATACCACAACAATTCAATCGGGAGGCGGCACAAAAAAACGAGTGGCACAGGGGGCAGAAGGGCACAAAAAATGAGGGAAAAACGAGTGGCACACAGGGCAGAAAGGCACAAAAAACTAGTGGAACAGAGGGCAGAAGGGCACAAAAAACGAGTGGCACAGGGCAGAAAGGCACAAAAAACTAGTGGAACAGAGGGCAGAAAGGCACAAAAAACGAGTGCAACAGAGGACAGAAAGGCACAAAAAACGAATGGAACAGAGGGCACAAAGGCACAAAAAACGAATGGAACAGAGGGCACAAAGGCACAAAAAACAAATGGAACAGAGGGCAGAAGGGCACAAACAATGAGGGAAAAACGAGTGGCACAGAGGGCAGAAAGGCACAAAAAACGAGGGAAAAGGGAGTGGAACAGAAGGCAGAAGGGCACAAAAAACGAGTGGAACAGAAGGCAAAAGGGGCACAAAAAAGAGGGAAAAACTAGTGGCACAGAGGGCAGGAAAGCACAAAAAACGAGTGGAACAGAAGGGCACAAAAAACTAGGGGTAAAACGAGTGAAAAAGAGGGTCCAAAGGCACAAAAAACAAGGGAAAAACGAGTGGCACAGAGGGCAGAAAGGCACAAATAAAGAGTGGAACAGAGGGCAGAAAGGCACAAAACACGAGGGAAAAGCGAGTGGAACAGAAGGCAAAAAGGGGCACAAAAACGAGGGCAAAACTAGTGGCATAGAGGGCAGAAAGGCACAAAAAACAAGGGAAAAATTAGTGGAACAGAGGGCAGAAAGGCACAAAAAAAGAGGGAAAAGCGAGTGGCACAGAGGGCAGAAGGGCACAAAAAACTAGGGGAAAACAAGTGGAAAAGAGGGCACAAAGGCACAAAAAACGAGGGAAAAACGAGTGGCAGAGAGGGCAGAAAGGCACAAATAACGAGGAACAGAGGGCACAAAGGCACAAAAACGAGTGGCACAGAGGTCACAAAGGCACAAAAACGAGTGGAACAGGGCAGAAAGGCACAAAACACGAGGGAAAAGCGAGTGGAACAGAAGGCAAAATGGGCACAAAAATGAGGTAAAAACAAGTGGTACTGAGGGCAGAAGGGCACAAAAAATAAGTGGCACAGAGGCAAAATACAGAATACAGAAATACAGGGGCAGCTAAGAACAGAAGGCAGAACAGGCAGCAGAGAGGCAGGGGGGGCAGCGAGGGGAACAGAAGGGAAAACTGGGCAGAGACACGGGGCAGCGAGGGAAGAAAAAAGGGGCACGGATCACGTACAGGCAGCGGGGAAGACAGACAACAGCAGTCACAAACACAACAATAAAAATACAGGCAATACAATAAAAGCAATGAAGCGTTGAAAGGCACATGTATATAGGTTACCGTTACTTGGCAGGCAGGTAAAAATAGATGCAGCCAGGATCAGCAGTAGGATTTTCGTGCTGCTGTCTGATTGCTCACTTTCCACAAGCCCTTGGGTGAATTGTGTGCTGTCAAGCTTCATATATCATACATAACCAGCTCTTATTCAGTGTAGCAATTCTTATTCTGCGACAAGGGACGGGGCAGTGGGCATCCTAGCAGGAGAGGGTCATGTCAGGTGCCACGTGAGGCCTCTCTGAAATATGCCTTAACTGCACTGGTCACCCCTTGGTGGTAAAATGTTGTTCTGCTGTCTGCGACTAAAGATTATGTCTAACAGGGGTTTATGGTAATTGGCATAGTATTGTTCCATGATCTCGTTGAAACAATATGCCTCCTGTGCAGATACCTTCCTGCCAACTCTTGCACTTTCATGATGAACTAATACAGACCTTGAATTTGCTCTGTACACTGGACTCATCGCTTTGTGCACTATCTTGTTAGAATTTTCACAATATTCCTTGCTCCTTAAGGCATGTCTTTATTATAAAATGCTTCATAATTGTATAATATTTTAGACCTTCTTAAACTGTGAATAGGTAAAAATGCTAATAATTCACAATCATTCAACCTGTTGCTGTAAGGAAGGGTCACCACTCCAAGGCTCTGGAATGAGAATGTAGAGGTGCTGCTATGGCTGAGCGCAGGAGAATTGTACCACTAAATAACACACTGCTGTACGCATACATGTCCATGCCAATAGACCCAATTCAGGCTGTCTCCCTCTTGAAATTGCCTCGGCTTCAAAAGGCGTTTAAAAAAAATCAATTAATTGTACAAATTGCTTGGGGGTCCCCGGCTTCCAGTAGTGATTCAGTGATGGTCCTCAGGAGTCAAAAGTTTGGGAACCACTGCTCTAGAGGACTAATGCGTCATCTAGACCTGTCAAAGTATGGCCAAAGTATACCATTCAACATGCTAGTTCAATCCTTTGTACACTGTTTTGAAAATCCAAACCCATCTATTCGCTTTCATTGTAAGTAAGTTCCAAGACCTCCCTCAACCTCTACCACCGCCTGCTGAGGGCAACAAAGAAGACAGCCCTTGGCGTACATAGAGAAACCAGCAGCACCACCACCAATGAACTTTCACCATCGTTAAGGAATTCTTCAACCCATCTGCCAGCGAAAACTTCACACCCTCACAAGAGCGGTGGGACAACCTTCGCCCACTTCTTCCACAAAATAGCAACCTTATACAGACACTTTGATCCCCAACCTACAACTACAGACTTCCGACAGATAGGCACACCAAAATCAAAACAGACACAAACCACACTCTGCCAGCCTGGAATATCCGCTCGACCCAGGACACCACCTCCACAATGAAATCCATCCACTTGGGAATACCCACAGACTATGCCCCACCACATCTTCAATCTCGGAAACCAAAGGATCGGCCAGGAACTCTCCACTTCTATCTTCACCACAACAGTTCCCGACATCTGGAAACAAGCCAAAGTCAGACCACTACTCAAAAAACCATTCAACAACCCCAGCAAACTCAAAAATTACCAGCCAATCTCCCTGCTCTAATTCCCAGCTAAAGTATAGGATAAGATCAAAAACAATCAAATCTGGAGCACCTGGAGCAGACCCAGCTACATTCGCCCAGCAACGTGACCAATTTTCTCAGTGATCATAAAAAAAGAAAATCTTCAGCAGGAGGCCTGATACACAGCAGCTATCCATACAGAAGTAATCATTAGATGAGGACACCCTCCATAGGAGAATCTGATACAAATGAGTGCCCCTACTCCACCCGGACTCATGCTGGCCACAATCCTGTCAGGTCATACAGAATGTGTGGTTTCTCAGCTCTGAGTTTTCTCCAAACCAAGCAGACACTCCTTCTACTCTTTCACTTTCAGCGCTGACTCCAGTCTTCCCCAGTTATAGTTAAACTTGACCAAACACAATACCGTCTTATAAGTTCCCCACAGAATCACGGGCGACACTATTCAGGACCGGAGGCTCCGATTATGCTGTTCTTTCTTTGCTTTAATTATAAAATTCTCACAGCAGCTTCAAAAAAGTCATCAACATTTTTTATCCCACTGAAGGGAAAAACAATCCATATGAAAAACACAATGAACTACAATATCCATGAGTCCATAAGGTATTATCAGCTATCAGTCCTTCCACAGTGTCTACATCTCCAAGAAAGACCCCTCATCAACGTTGTCCCCTTCCTCTTTCTTCGCTGGGGGGGGTCCCTTGCAGATTCCCTGGTCGCAGGAGCATTTCTCGCTCCTTTCAAGGCCGTCCCTGGAGTGCAGGCCTCATTTCCGACCGCTAGGGGGAGCTCCAGCGTCTCGTTGGTCTCCGCTCACTGGACCGTCAGTCTCGCGGCGTGTCTCCTCCTCTGAGACGCGCTGCGAGACTGACGGTCCAGTGAGCCTTGTACCAGTTTGCCATCAACCTGAACGCCCCTCTGGGGCTCCGTATGTCTCCCAATTAAAAATTTCTGCGCCCCAGCGGGGGTTCGTATTGTGGCGTAGCAGTGTGAAAAGCAGGCGAGTTTGAAAGGCACAGAGCTCGGTGAGCTTTTTTGCGCGCTTGGTGGCGGCTGGGTCCCGGCAGTTTCTCTGGGGGCCCGCGCGCTGGAGGTGGTTGCCGCCTTCTATGCGGGTTTTATTCCCGACCGAAAAGGCTTTGCAGTCCTGACGTTTGCCCATATATATTGAAAGGGGAAAGTGAAGGTTCATAGCGGACACGTTATTAGTATCTGCTTTTCCCATTGGTTAATTCCATTGTCTTTTTTGGTGTGTTCCGGCTATTTTGCAGTACTGTTGTCTGTCATATCCTTTTAAGGGGGACAGAAGGGTTATTGTAGCCATGTTTTGAGGTCCGTTTTTTCCCATTGGTTCACTTCAGTATTTGGTGGCAAGCTAGAGATAAAGATTTTCTTAACTTTTTTAGAGTGCAGGTGGGGCTGGTTTTAGACAATCAGCAACGAGGAATTGTACGAGGAGGAGCAGGTTCAATACTTACCCTTAGATGATTAATTTTTTGATGCAGTGGATGAATCCTTTTCAAGTGTGTGAATGATGTGGTAGGTCCTATGGAGGAGTTTTAATCTAATCGCATTATAGCGAATGCGCCAAGTTGGCTTACTCCCACTTGGACCCCCAGAGACCAGCGCCCACCGCACCCCAGGGGGAGGGTCTCAGTACTTAAAAGCCGCATTGAGCAGGGGCAGGGGAGTGCCAAGGGATGGATAAAGACGCTTTCGACCGCCTTAAAAGAGCGTTCCTCGCAAAGACGTCCGTCTCACCCCTGTACCTTCCCCGGCCCGACTCCCGTAGGACCCGTTGCCCCGGACTACCCATCACCTGATGGGGGTTTCGCCAGCAGATTCGGACCATCTTCGCGGTCTTGGCGCCCGGCGAGTTTCACCGCCGATTTGCCTCAGGATTCCTCGGGCATGCTGGACCCGGAGGAGATTGTTCATCCGCGGTCTGCGGCCTGCAAGCCGTTGGAGAAGAAAGCTAGGGTTGTTTGAGGGCTGAGTGCCCTCGTCCAACTTTGGAAGGGATGGTGGCCCATTCTCCGAAGCTGGACTCCAAGATGGCCACCTTCTTAGCTAAGTTAACTAAGGATCCCCATATGGGTATAGACCACTCCTGGCGTTCCTGTCAGGACAAGCTCCTAGACTCGGTAGGGCCAATTACAAAGATTTTAGATATGGCTTAGGAAGCAAAGGTGACAGGTTCCACCATATCCACCAAGGTTCTTTCGAACTGGGCTCAGCGGGCGATTATCTTCTTAGGTAACGCCAACTGTTCTCTGTCGACGGAAAGTAGGCGATCTCTGCTAATTAAGTTAGACCCACAACTGGGAGCCTTGGCCTCCTCAGAGGCAGTTGAGGTGGCATACGGGGCCTCTTTAGAGACCCTTTTGTGAAGGAACTTGATACATTTATGGCCACTTTCACGAGCTTGGACAAGGCCCAGTCCAACATTAAACGGGTTTTCCAGTCTTGTTTTTCCAATGGGGCCGGTCGAAGTAGGGGTAGAGCGACAGGCCGTGGTGGACAAAACAATCTCCGGGCGGGGTCAGTACAACACTCCCACCAATTTCACCAACTGTTACCCGACCAGAGGGCAAAGATTCTGTGGCCGTGGAGAATACAAAAACAACGCAGGCAGTCCTGCACCCAGCTGTAAGTAATCTCCCCTTCACAAGTCTGTATCGGGGGTAGGTTAGCGGCCATTCAAGAGGCCTGGAGAACAGTTACAAGTAACGCTTGGGTCTTACAGACCGTTCGGGTTTTCACATAGAATTTTACGATGCACCCCGTCAAACAGATCTTCCTCGTCCCATCAGCTTTTCCGTTGCAGACGCCCATTTGATAGACGAGGAAGTTTCCGAGCTCCTACGTAAAGGGGCAACCTGTCTCGGATCTACATCCCCGTGGTTTTCTGAGCAATATTTTCTTGGTAGAGAAGACAGACGGGGGCGACGGCCGGTCATCAACCTGAAGGAGTTCAATGGGTGGTTGGCGTACCAGCACTTCAAAATGGAGGGGATCCATCTCTTCAGGGATGTTCTTCTCTCTGGAGATTGGATAGCTAGGTTGGATCTCAAAGATACTTACTTGGTCGTTCCGATCCATCCTCCGCACCGCCGGTTCTTACAATGGAGGCAGCAGGTTTACAAGTTCACTGTCCTTCGTTCGGACTGTCCTCCGCGCCCTGGTGCTACACAAAAGGTCCTCCACCCTGCAGTGGAGTTCCTGCGGAGTCAGGGGGGTTCGGATGATTGTCTACTTGGACGACATCCTCTTCATGGCACAGTGCCCTCAGACATTGACCGCTCAGGTGCAGGAGACGGATTCCCTTCTGCAGGGCTTGGGGTTCATTATCAATGGGGACAAGTCAGTTCTCGCCTGACGCAAAACAGTCTTCTTGGGGTTTGTAGTGGATTCGATCCACGCGTCAGAGTCTCCCGTCTCGGAAGATGGCCAAGATTCGGCATTTGTTGCATCAAACAATCTCTTGGACGTAAGCGAAGATGGCGGCGTGAGTCTTCACCTCCTCCCTCGGTACAGCTTAATTCAGCATTTTTACCTGCAACCCGCGGTAACCAATAACATCTTTAATGCAGAAAAAGTAGCGGAAGGTGACGCGGATTCACCGAGCTCCAATGAGAAACTTATGAGGCTCAACGAAGGTATTATCCTGCACCACATCTCCCGGCCTCTTATCTGACCGCTTCGGCATCAAACTAGAGTCCGGAGTCCAGACACTACTGCCATCGATGCGGGCGAACTAGTTGCCCCGCGACTCCAATTTCATCAACCGGCGTTCTCCCTGCTTGAAGTGTGGGGGTTTATGATCGGCGGCGGAATGAAGGCAGTCCATGCACCGGCAAAGTGATTGTTTGTTCCGCTGTAAGGCTGCGCGCGCCCGCGCACGAAATGGCAGTCGTCCCTGCTCTTTGCGAGGAAATCTTCTAACGGAAAGTGCCCACACTATATACTTACCTGCAAAGAGACACCAATGCTATTTCAGGACAGACACTTATTGAAGCAGTTCTAAAGCTGCATACAGTCTCCGTCTGCATAATGTTTACAGTCTGTTAATCCCCCTACAGAGGCAGATGCTCACTCAAAATGGCAGCAACTAGCACAGTGTAACAGTTCTCCGGCTGAAGCTGAGCAAGATTAACCAATGTGTATGGGCAGCAACCATAATCATAATAAGCTTACCTAATTTCCAGTCAGTTCGCCTGCTCATTACACTCGTGACAAATTCGGAGGCGAAAGCCTCAATAAATAGGCAATAAAAGCAGTAGTAAAGGCATTGAACCGGTTCGCGATAGATCTTGTCGATCAGAGGAAGGTGCGCCCTATGGAAGTGGGATGTAAGCAATATGTGAGCATGCACGATCTTTTGGCGTAATTTCTAATCTCTTTGAACCTATTTCCCTGATGCCTGACTTCAAAATGGCCATCACCATAGGAATACACAACTCTTGCCTCAATCTTGCCTGACCTTAAGATGGCCGCTGCTGCAGTGAAATCTTAATTCAATTAAGCCAGTTTCTGCCTTAACCTAGATGAGATAATCTACTGCTTACAGTCTACTACTTGCAACATACAACCATAGCTCCACAGATCATACCAAACGACTTGCAGCCTACAACCAGCTTGCAGTTAGCACACGATCGACACACAGCTTACAACCAACGATCTATAGGACCACAGACTACATCACCGTAAACATTGGTGAAAAATAGGCCAAGAATCTCAAAAGACTTAAAGCTGATCCTCCAAATCCTGATTCTCCTACAAAGGGTAAACGAGACATTAACACAACAATGAACACTATATTAAGTAAATTGGCGGAGGTTCAGGACCTTGCAAAATCAACAAAAGAAGAAACTTCTGCAATTAGACAAGACATTAGAGATACCAACGTCAGATTATCCGAAACAGAACACAGGATCAGCCAACTTGAAGACGCAGAAGACAAAGTAAGCAAATCCCTCAAAAATCCAACGATTACTACGGACTCTAACAAAGCGGATGTCGGCGCCCGAAGATCGGAACAGAGGAGGGAACCTAAGAATTTTTGGAATTCCGTAGGAGGAGGAGGATTCCTCTGGATCATGTATCCACTTCCTGGAATCATGGTTCGCACAGGCTACTAACTTATCCTTTAGCAAACCCTTGGAATTTGACAGGGCCCATTGGGTCCCAACCAGAATCACATCACATCAGAAAGCATCAAGGCCTATTTGCAAACCTCTCGGCTATTAGCATGTGGAACAGATCCTAGGCTTTATGCGTAAAAACCACCATGTCCTGTGGAAAAACAACAGAATCTATATTTCTCACGACTACAGCAAGGAAACGGTGGACACTAGAAATGGGTTCCTAGCACTCCGCCCTAGACTGCGTTCCTTGAATTACCAATTTGGCTTTGCATGTCCGGCTAGATTCCTTGTGATGATCCAGGGTTCTCCTCACTTTTTCACTAACGAGATTCCTTGATGGTCCAGAAGACAACATAATGGACACAGCGAGACAGAGTTTCTAGCATGCAGGCTCTTAAGCACCTCACCCATCTTGGCATTCCATTTATATAGTCAGTATAACCAGTTATTACAATTAGAACGAAACTCTCCAACACTTACTCAAACTGGTGGGTAGCTTAGGAACTTTTATGTTCTGTTACGCTACTCGTATATGAATAGAATGGTCTAGTGCTTTAATGATTTAGACTGATTTAGTACAACTACTGCGCCAACTATGTGGTGCCTGGGGCAAAAATCTAGGTTAGGTTACTGTTCAAATATGTAGGTCCTTTTACGCTCTTAGTATGTTTTGCATAAGCACAAATCCGCTAAGAATTCCACAGTGCTGCACTACCACACTTTTGCCTCATGCACGTTCTAACGACATTTGCTCATTCCTTAAACAGTTTTGATCGTAATGTTGAATCTCGTTATGCGCGGTTTAAACACTGGTTCCACGCATTCAAGATGTCACTAGCGACTATCTTGGGAGTAGAGTTATCTCCCCCTTGTCGCCATGCCAGTTGTATACTTTCAGGGTGAGCAGGGATGGGATCTTGAAACTTATTTTTCTTTTTTACTTTTAACTATTTGTCACTTTGTCCATACTGTATGCTACTGTTTCCTCTGCTCAAGTGTCCGAACTCGCTTTTCAACTACATTCTCATCAGGTGAGTCTAGTGCGACTTCCCATGAACAGTATATAATTATATTTGATGTGAGAGGTACTAAGATGTTATTGCAAACGATGTGCTTTAATCTAGAGAGGTGCTTTTCTTATCTCTTTATTGGCTTTGCACATGACAGATTTTAGGACTATGTATACAACCTACTAATGACAACAGTACCTACATCAGGTTCTATGGTACTTAATAGCTTTAAGATAATCTCGTTGAATGTAAAAGGCATTAACCATCCCATAAAAAGGAAGAAGATACTCAACTATGTTCATAAACAGGGGGATATTGTTCTTCTGCAAGAGACTAAGATTGATTTGAAACAGTTTAATTCACTTAGAAGTAGACAGTACAGTGATGTAGCTGGATCCGACACCTTGGGGAACAATAATGGGGTCCGGACTTTAGTTGCAAGGAAGTCCAATATTGACATACTGACTAGCACGTCAGACACTAAAGGGAGGTGGATTTCATCAAAAATGTCCAAAAACAATAAAGAATTCTATGTCACTAACATCTATGCTCCTAACAAGGACGAACCAGACTTCTGGAATGAGCTAAGCAAACACTTCCAGATACTGCAATGCGCATAGTAACCGGCAACTTTAACTTACCCATGGACCCAACATTAGACGGTGATTCCCGCTACCCTTTTCGCCCCAATAACTCACAAAGCCCTGGTCAACCTCTGCTCATGCTTTAACTTGACAGATTCCTGGCAGCTACACAACCCCACGGGGAGAGATTACACTTTCTATTCAACACCAGATAACACCTACTCACGCATTGACTACCTCCTTACTCTGGCAATAACACATCCAGAATTAAAGAAGCCTCGATTGAATTGAGAGTTATCTCGGACCATTCTTGCATCACTTTGTCTCGGTCTGAACTGAATCCTACCAAGAAGCAAAATGTTTGGAGGTTTAATAATGAGGTACTAGAGAATGAATCCCATAAATTAGCTTTTGAGAGGGCATACATCACACCTTGCACGCTGGGAGGCCCTTAAATGCACAGTTAGGAGAGAAATTATTAAAATCAGAACGGCGATGAATAGGGATTACAATAGCAACTTTGAACAACTAGAACGAGAAATAGGCGCCCTTGAAAGGAAACATAGCCTCAAGGGATGATTCATTCCTAAATGAAATAGTGCAAAAGAAATACGTATATAATAAGATAGTCAGTGACAGGGCAGGCGTTTGGTTACACAAACAACAAGCATTTGCAATGCAATAGGTCTCGCATTATTAAAGTTTGACCTATTGGTATTGTAAATGACATTTTATGTGCTGGTTTTGAAAATAGCGAAATCAATAGCTCTGTCATTCACAATGCCAATAGTTTTAACTTTCGCAAATGTGACACCTATAGCATTTTTAATGCAATATGTGTTGTATTTACGTGACTTACAGTGAGGGCGATAGAAGCGTGTACTGACGGCTGGTGGGGTGTGCGTGCCTGGTGGAAGCGTGCAATGACGGCTGGTGGTGTTTGTGTCTGGTGAAAGCGTGCAATGATGGCTGGTGGTGTGTGTGGTGAAAGTGTGGACTGACGGTTTGGTTTTCAGTGTAGTTGTGGTTATGTGTGTGGTTGTGTGTGTGGTTGTGTGTGTGGTTGTGTGTGTGGTTGTGTTGTATGTGTGGTTGTGTGTGTGTGGTTGTGTGTGTGGTGGTGTGTGTGTGTGTGGTGTGTGTGTGTGGTGGTGTGTGTGTGGTGGTGTGTGTGTGGTGGTGTGTGTGTGGTGGTGTGTGTGTGTGTGGTGGTGTGTGGTGGTGGTGTGTGTGTGGTGGTGGTGTGTGTGTGTGTGGTGGTGTGTGTGTGGTGGTGTGTGTGTGGTGGTGTGTGTGTGGTGGTGTGTGTGTGGTGGTGTGTGTGTGGTGTGTGTGTGGTGGTGTGTGTGGTGGTGTGTGTGTGGTGGTGTGTGTGTGGTGGTGTGTGTGGTGGTGTGTGTGGTGGTGTGTGTGGTGGTGTGTGTGGTGGTGTGTGTGTGTGTGGTGGTGTGTGTGGTGGTGTGTGTGTGGTGGTGTGTGTGTGGTGGTGTGTGTGTGTGGTGGTGTGTGTGTGTGGTGGTGTGTGTGTGGTGGTGTGTGTGTGGTGGTGTGTGCACTGTAAGGCATTTGCGAGCGCGGCAGTGCTAGAGTTCACACCTTTCAGTGAGAGGCTTCGGGGTAGAGGTCTAAAAATCATAATAAACGCCAGATTGCCGCATACTGTGTACTACAAAAAAAAAAAAAATCAGTCTAACAAAAGTGTGTAAAAGACAATACATTAAAAAAAAAAAGTTGCGCACATTAGCTCAGGCGAGACCTAAAAAGGACCATGTAGGCCCACTTAAAATACGGCTCCTCAGGGAGAAAATTAAGCAAAGGAAGGGGATAAAAAAGGTTTTTCATAGTGGAACACCTACTAGGTTGTTTAGAAAGCGATATGTAACGAATATGCTACTTACCAGTATGCATCTGTTCTTGGCATGTAGGGCTGCTGACATTCATATCTGTGCATAGATCGCCGCCTAGTGTTGGGTCCGGATGATCGCACATTGTTGTCCTGGAAGAGTCTTCGAAGTATCACGAGATAGGTGGCTCCTCCCCTGGACTACAGTGCGCATGGGCATCCTCTCCATCCTCAGATTGTTCTTTGCCATTGTGGCAGAGATGGAGTGTAACACAGTGAGTGATGTTCATGCTACATAGTAATTCTGAATGCTACACCTGCTACAGGCGCCGGGGAGGAGGGTGGGCGATATGAATGTCAGCAGCCCTACATGCCAAGAACAGATGCATACTGGTAAGTAGCATATTCGGTTCGAGGCATGTGGGCTGCTGAATTCATATCTGTGCATAGATTATATAGCAGTCCTTGTTAGCGGCGGCTGCCCGTGCCAGCTGCAGCAGTCTGAAAAAGAGTTTTGAGAACAGCCTGTCCTACAGCTGCCTGCTGTCTTGAGTGTACATCTACGCAGTAGTGTTTCGTAAATGTATGTGTAGTGGACCATGTGGCTGCTTTACATATCTCTTCTAAAGGAATATTCCCCAGGAAAGCCATGGATGCTCCTAACTTACATGTGGAGTGTGCTCTTGGAGGAATGGTTAGTGTGCGTTTAGCCTTTGCGTAGCAAATCTGTATACACTTAACGATCCATCTGGCTATTCCTGCTTTGGAAATGGGGTTGCCTTTGTGCTGTGGAGAAAAGGCAACAAACAGTTGTTTTGTTTTCCTGAAATCCTTTGTTCTGTCTATATAGTACATAAGAGCTCTCTAATGTGTGCAGAGATCTCTCTGCGACATTTTCCAGATTAGGATAGAAAACAGGCAGTTCTATGGTTTGGTTCATGTGGAACTGCGAAATCACCTTAGGTATGAATGTAGGGTTGGTGCGTAGTACAACTCTATTTGCGTGGACCTGTATGAATGGCTCTTGAATGGTTAGTGCCTGGAGTTCACTAACTCTTCTTAGTGAGGTAATGGCTACTAGGAAAGCAACTTTCCAGGTAAGAAATTGAATCTCACAAGAGTGTAGAGGTTCAAAAGGTGGTCCCATCAGTCTGGTGAGGACCACATTCAGGTTCCAGACTGGTGAAGGTGGGTGTCTGGGAGGGATCACTCTTTTGAGTCCCTCCAGAAAAGCTTTAATGGCAGGCACTCTGAATAGTGAGAGGTGCTGCCTGTTTTGAAGATAAGCTGCTATTGCGGATACATGTATACAAATGGAACTGTACGCCAGATTACATCTATACAAGTGCAACAAATAACAGATAATGTTTTGAATAGATACATCCAGCGGGTTAATGTCATTATTGTTACAATATATGACAAACTTCTTCCATTTAGCCACGTAACATGCTCTGGTTGTGGGTCTTCTTGCCTCCTTGATGATGTTCATACATTCTGGTGGCAAATTGAGGTAGCCAAATTCTAAGACTTCAGGAGCCAGATCGCCAGGTTGCGCTGTTGCGGATCTGGGTGCTGAATTTCGCCATGGCTCTGCGTTAAAAGTCTGGGTGTTAGCCGTAGTCTTTGATGCAGTACCACGGAAAGTTCTACTAGCGTGATGTACCATGGATGGCGGGCCCACGTTGGAGCAACCAGGATGAGTGTCATCGAGTGTTGCTTCAGCATGCGTGCCACCAGCGGTATTAGAGGCGCTAGGGGAAAACCGTACGCAAACCTTCCTGACCATTTCATCCATATCGCATTGCCCTGTGACTGCGGATGAGGGAACCTGGCGGCGAAGCTTTGGCATTTTACGTGTTCCCTTGTGGCGAATAGGTCTATCTCTGGATGACCCACTGCTGGAAGTACGGCTGGAGTACTGATGGATGTATCTCCCACTCGTGCATCTGGTGGCTGTGTCTGCTGAGCAGATCCGCCATCTGGTTGTCTTTGCCCGGGAGGTGTTCCGCCATGAGGAAGATGTTCCTCTGAATGGCCCACTTCCACATGCTCTGAGCCAGATGAGACAACTGTGGAGAGTGTGTTCCTCCCTGCTTCTGTATTTAGTACATGGCAGTCATGTTGTCCGCCCGGATCAACAGGACCTTGTTGCACAAGTGTACTTTTAAAGCCTTCATTGTCATGAAGATTGCCATCAATTCCAGAAGGTTGATGTGCATCTACGTTTGCTGTGCTGTCCATAGTCCCTGCACTGTGTAGTGGAGTACATGAGCTCCCCATCCCTGGAGAGATGCGTCCGTCGTCAGTATAATCTGTGGCACAGGCTGCTGGAACGGTCGGCCCTTGCAAAGGTTTTGTGGGTTCCACCAATGCAGAGAGTTGTATGCCCGACCGCTCACCAACACTAGGTCTTTCAGTTGTCCTTGAGCCTGATTCCACTGACGTGCCAAGTACTCCTGAAGCGGACGCATATGTAGTCTTGCGTGCGGGACTATGAAGATGCAGGAGGCCATCATGCCTATCAACTGCATGAACACTTTTGCTGGAAGCGAGTGTTGAGGTCTTAATTTTTGTATCAGCAATTGCATGCTGTTTATCCTCACTGAATTTGGCTGAGCTTTGTCTGCCAGAGTGTTTATTGTCGCGACCAGGTACTGTCGCACGTGGGGGGGCTGAAGATGTGACTTTGGATAATTCAGCGAGAATACCAGATTGTGAAGAAGATGAATGGTGTGGGACATGTGGCTGGCACACTGCTGGGCCGTCTTTGCTTGAATAAGCCAGTCATCCAGATAAGGGTAGACATGTATGTGCTGTCTCCTTAGGTGTGCTGCTACTGTCGCCAGGCACTTTGTGAACACCCTGGGTGCCGTTGTTACTCCGAAAGGGAGGACTTTGAACTGATAATGTTGATTTTGAATAGTGAACCTGAGATACTGTCTGTGTGAGGGTTGTATGGGTATATGGAAATACGCATCTTTTAGATCCAGTGTTGCGAGGAAATCTCCCTGACTGAGTAACGGCAGAACCTGCTGTAAGGTGAGCGTATGAAAATGCTCTGACAGAATGTATCTGTTTAGAGGCCTGAGGTCTAGTATAGGTCTGAGAGAGCCGTCCTTTTTGGGTATTAAGAAATACAGAGAGTATACCCCTGAGCCTTGGTATTCTATAGGCACAAGCTCTATGGCTCCTTTTTGCAGCATGCTGACTACCTCCTGCTGCAATAAGTGTAAGTGCTCTGCGGACATAGGACGGTGTCTTGGTGGTATGTTGGGTGGAGTGCATGTCAGTTCCAGACAATACCCGTACTGGACAATGTCTCTCACCCACCTATCTATGGTGATGGATTTCCAGACCGGCAGGAACTGTTGTAGTCTCCCCCCCCCCTCCCCCCCTCCCCCTCCCCCCCCCCCCCCGACAGGTGTTATATGGTCAGGGGGCAGTGACGGGGCGTCACTGTTTGTTATTGGCAGAGGATCTGGAATTGTTGTTTCCTCTTCCTCTGCCCTTGATGTGGTTTCCACGATATCCACCCCTGTTGTTTTTATTGTAGGTGGATTGTGTACCTCCTTTATTATACTGGGTCTGCTGTGTGGATTGGCCTCTTGAAGGTCCTCTAGTATTGGAGCGACGAAAGGAGCCACCCCGAAACTGCTGTGACTGCAGAGCCCCCATAGACTTTGCAGTCTCGGTGTCTTTTTTAATTTTTTCAAGGGTGGTGTCAACCTCAGTTCCAAATAAGTAGTCCGGGTTAACTGGCTGATTGAGGATAGAAGTTTGTATTTCTGGTTTGAATCCCGAGATTCTTAACCAGGCATGTCTTCTTAACATGACGCTTGTGTTAATGGCCCTGGCTGCAGTGTCAGCTGCGTCTAGCGCACTTGATGGAAGCATTGGTTATAAGCTTTCCTTCTTGGATTAGTAGTTCCGCACCCTCCTTGTACTGATCTGGTAGGTGTTGCAACAGTGTCTCAAGGGTATCATAATGGGACCTGTCATATCTGGCTAAGAGTGCTTGAGTGTTAGCAATGCGCCAGATGTTAGCTGCCTGCGCTGCCACCCGTTTCCTGAAGTTTCTAGTACTTTCGACTCCTTGTCGGGAGGGGGAGCATCACCTGTAGTCTGTGAGTTTGCTCTCTTGTGTCACCAGCATGCTTAAGGACCGCTTTTAGCATGGGCGAGTCTTGACTGTTCTTTCTGAAGTGGAAAAGGTGTCGACCAGAAAGTCTTCCTCAACAGGGTCAGCATGTAGTTTCACGTCATGGTTACTTGCCGCCCTTTCAATAAAGGCGTTAAAGGCAGTAGTGTCCTCAGTAGGAGATGTTTTTACACTGTATACATGTGTGTCAGGGGCAGTCTGCGGATCCCTCGAGTCAGCTGGGTCTGCCCATGGTGGGTTTTGATCGTCGGGATCAGTGTCCACATGATAAGTGTCATCCTCATTTTCGTCATCCCCTGCATCCACATATGAGTATGTGGGTGAAAAAGACTGGGGTTCTTGTCCATAGGATTGGAGGGGTTCCACAAGTACTGTCGATGTGGTTGAATCCCTCTTCTTCTTTAAGGGAATCTTATATGACTCCATGGGTGTTTCTGGTATGATTTTCCTTTCATATATGGACAGTCTACCAGTTTCTGAGTCTATGAACTGCCTTGACTCCTGTTCTTCAGGCTCCTCTGTAGCCTCCATTCCCATCGACACTCTTTTAATGGCTCAGATACCTGTTTTTGGTTCGAACATCTTCGGTCGCACTGTTGGTGGCAACCCGAATTTGATTGGTGTCGATGCGGTCTGAATGTTTCCGACCAACTTTGGTGTTGGGGCCTTCTTCGGCCGAACCGTTGTAGCCTTTTCTCTGATGCGTTGGATTGTCTTTCGCTACGAATGGGCTCGTCTGCGTCGACTCGACAGAGTCCTTGGAGCCAGTCTTTGTCTTGTCCGCAGGCCTTGACCGAGGATCGAACCCTTCTTTTGGTTCGAGCCTTTTGTGTGTGTCGACTCCCTTCGATGCCGGCTTCGTCGGTTCGACAGCCTTGACTTTGGTCTTCGGTGCCCCAACCTTCGGCTCGATGACCTTTTTGAGCTTCGGCATCGACGGCCTTTTTCTGTTTCTTCTGCTCCGAGGGGTTTGAGGCCTTGGAACCGACCAGAGTCGGTTGCACTTTTGGTTTTGGTAGCGATGCTTTCGGTTTCGTTTTCTTTGTATCGACCGATGGCGGTTTTGATACCAATGGCTCTTTATATATGTTCGAAGCCGGGCCTTTATGCGGGGCTGTAGAACAAGTCTGTAGATCTTGGGTAAGGCCTTGTGGTGATCCCTCGACCTGAGCCTTCATCGTCGGCCCCCGTATAGCCGGTTGGGCCTAGCTCCTCGCCTGAGCTATCTTCTACGGCCCCAAGGGCCTCTGCATCGTCTCCTACCTCATCGATGACAGTTTTGTCTTCTTTCTAATATTTCTTCATCTTTGGCGTCATACTCCGAGTCATGGCCCGAAACCGGATCCGAGTGTTCTTCCTGATCCTCCAGATCAACGACCTCTTTGTCTTCGGTCCCGAAGATGTTTTCTGGATTAGGCGCTGATCTCTGCGACTCTAATCGAGCTGCGCGTCGAATCTGAAGAGTTTTCTTCGACCTGAACCGGGCACAGGCCATACAGTTGGCTTCGTTGTGATCCGGGGACAGGCACTTGTTGCACACCGGGTGGACATCGATGTGCGGGTATTTTGCATTACAAAGTGGACACCTTTTGAATGGGCTTCTTTCCATCGTAGATCGAAGATCGGGTCGAGTGTGGAAAGAACCGTCTGATTCCTCGATGTCCTCTCGAAGCAAAGTTATTGGTACCGAACAAAACAATACCGACGCTGTCGAAAGCCTTTTGGCTTTGTAAAAAGTTTTCTTAACTTGAGCTAGGATAGTAACATCTGAACCCAATGGCGGAAAAAAACAATCTGAGGATGGAGAGGATGCCCATGCGCACTGTAGTCCAGGGGAGGAGCCACCCATCTCGTGATGCTTCGAAGACTCTTCCAGGACAACAATGTGCAATCATCCGGACCCAACACTAGGCGGCGATCTATGCACAGATATGAATTCAGCAGCCCACATGCCTCGAACATATAAGTTAATATAGGATCATTGCTCTTCCATGCCTAGTGCAAGTATGGGTCCTTCTACCCTGCCTAGAGCGTGTGCAGCCACTTCTCCAGGATTAGTGAATGTGATGTTCCCTCTTTCATTTCCATAGCTCATCCTCGCCTAGGCTATCACTTCAATGTGACTTGGAAGTACTGGAGGAGATAAGTGTGTTCCTGCAGCCTTCAGTGCAGCCCAGCGGATTGCAGCAGATGGCTCGTGCTTAGCTTTCCTCCTGGTCTGCTGAAATAATGATGAATCTCGTTGGCCTAATGACACATTAGAAAGAAGGTGGCTGCAGGCCAGTCATGTCTCAGAGCTCCCCTTTCATGTACAATGTCCACTGAGGATAGCATCAAACAGCATTAATGCAGCAGGCATTGTGTGTGACCCTGGTTATTGCGTGCGTGGCCTGTAATTTATAAGCTCAGCTTTCAAGCACTTAACTGCTCAGTTCGGCGCGGTCTCAGTCTCTTTATAGCCCAAGAGTATACAGATGCGTCATGACCTGGGGTTCCAAACAGAGCAATCTGAGAACTGTTTTTGATCAGAAACGACAGACGTACTTAAAATTGTTAGAATTGCCTCACTTTTCTTCTTCATACTTTTCACGAGCATAAGGAGATGGTGTGGCCTGGATCCTTGGCACACAGTTCCAGAAACCTTCCACTCGTTGAAGACTCTTTCTTTACATCTGAACTAAGCTAGTGTTTTCTTCAATACATTCCCTATTATATTTCCTCTGTGTGCCCTATGAGTAAATTGGGTTGTTGATGTGACAAAGAGTTTTAAAGTGCAATCGTTATTTTATGGGGAGCCAAGAGAAGCAAACGCCGCTAAGACCCCAGCCGAACTGTGACAGGTCGGATTGGGTTCAAACGAGGTTTGAACCGCAAGCGTCCTTTCATTGGCTCACACCTTTAGCACGACGGTATGACCAGTGGCTCCCTTCCGAGAGTGCGCAAAAGGTCCCGCTGGGCAGAAAACGTGACGTTCAGTCTGGGAAGAGAAGCGGAGGGGGCGCGAGGCACATTGCCGGTGCCTGCCCCCGCCGCCTAGCAAGCCCGTGCAGCCGTAACCACCGCGGGACAAGAGGAGTCCGATAGACCCGGTGAGTGGGGTTGGAGTGGGTGTGTGTGTGTGTGTGTGTGTGTGCGTGCGTGCGTGCCTGTAAGTGGGGAGGGGGTGTGTGTGTGTGCGCGCGCGAGCCTGTAAGTGGGGAGGGGGGGTGTGGGTGTGTGTGTGTGTGTGTGTGTGTGCGAGCCTGTAAGTGGGGAGGTGGGGTGTGTGTGTGTGTGTGTGTGTGTGTGTGTGTGTGTGCGCGCGCGAGCCTGTAAGTGGGGAGGGGGGGTGTGGGTGTGTGCGCGCGAGCCTGCAAGTGGGGAGGGTGTGTGTGTGTGTGTGTGTGTGTGTGTGCACGCGAGCCTGCAAGTGGGGAGGGGGGGGTGTGGGTGGGTGTCTGTGTGTGCGTGCACGCGAGCCTGTAAGTGGGGAGAGGGGGAGTGGGTGTGTGTGTGCGCGCGCGCAAGCCTGTAAGTGGGGAGGGGGGAGTGTGTGCGCGCGAGCCTGTAAGTGGGGAGGGGGGAGTGTGTGCGCGCGAGCCTGTAAGTGGGGAGGGGGGAGTGTGTGCGCACGTCAGCCCGTGAGTGGGGGCTGCGTGCGTGAGCCTGTATGTGGGGGGTGGGGGCTGTGTGTGAGCGCGTGAGCCTGTATGTGGGGGGTGGGGGCTGTGTGTGCGCGCGCGAGCCTGTAAGTGGGGAGGGGGGGTGTGGGTGTGTGTGTGTGTGTGTGTGCGAGCCTGTAAGTGGGGAGGTGGGGTGTGTGTGTGTGTGTGTGTGTGTGCGCGCGAGCCTGTAAGTGGGGAGGGGGGGTGTGGGTGTGTGCGCGCGAGCCTGCAAGTGGGGAGGGTGTGTGTGTGTGTGTGTGTGTGTGTGTGTGCGCGCGAGCCTGCAAGTGGGGAGGGGGGGGTGTGGGTGGGTGTCTGTGTGTGCGTGCACGCGAGCCTGTAAGTGGGGAGAGGGGGAGTGGGTGTGTGTGTGTGTGCGCGCGCGCAAGCCTGTAAGTGGGGAGGGGGGAGTGTGTGCGCGCGAGCCTGTAAGTGGGGAGGGGGGAGTGTGTGCGCGCGAGCCTGTAAGTGGGGAGGGGGGAGTGTGTGCGCACGTCAGCCCGTGAGTGGGGGCTGCGTGCGTGAGCCTGTATGTGGGGGGTGGGGGCTGTGTGTGAGCGCGTGAGCCTGTATGTGGGGGGTGGGGGCTGTGTGTGAGCGCGTGAGCCTGTATGTGGGGGTGCGGGCTGCGTGCGCGCGTCAGCCCGTGAGTGGGGGCTGCGTGCGCGCGCGAGAGCCTGTATGTGGGGGGGTGGGGGCTGCGTGTGCGCGCATGAGCCTGTATGTGGAGGGGTGGGGGCTGCGTGTGCGCGCGTGAGCCTGTATGAGCGGGGTGGGGGGTGGGGGCTGCGCGCACGCGTCAGCCCGTGAGTGGGGGCTGTGTGTGCGCGCGCACGTGAGTGGGGGCTGTGTGTGCGCGCGCACGTGAGTGGGGGCTGTGTGTGCGCGCGTGAGCCTGTATGTGGGGGCTGTGAGTGGGGGCTGCGTGCGCCCGTGAGTGGGGGCTGCGCGTGCGCACGTGAGTGGGGGCTGCGCGTGCGTCAGCCCATGAGTGGGGACTGCGGGTGCGGCAGCCCATGAGCGGGGGCTGCGGGTGCGGCAGCCCATGAGCGGGGGCTGCGCGCGCGTGCGTCAGCCCATGGGCGGGGGCTGCGCGCGTGCGTCAGCCCATGGGCGGGGGCTGCGCGCGCGTGCGTCAGCCCATGGGCGGGGGCTGCGCGCGCGTGCGTCAGCCCATGGGCGGGGGCTGCGCGCGCGTGCGTCAGCCCATGAGCGGGGGCTGCGCGCGCGTGCGTCAGCCCATGAGCGGGGGCTGCGCGCGCGTGCGTCAGCCCATGAGCGGGGGCTGCGCGCGCGTGCGTCAGCCCATGAGCGGGGGCTGCGCGCGCGTGCGTCAGCCCATGAGCGGGGGCTGCGCGCGCGTGCGTCAGCCCATGAGCGGGGGCTGCGCGCGCGTGCGTCAGCCCATGAGCGGGGGCTGCGCGCGCGTCAGCCCATGAGCGGGGGCTGCGCGCGCGTCAGCCCATGAGCGGGGGCTGCGCGCGCGTCAGCCCATGAGCGGGGGCTGCGCGCGCGTCAGCCCATGAGTGGGGGCTGTGTGTGCGCACTAGCCTGTATGTGGGGGGTGGGGGCTGTGTGTGCGCACTAGCCTGTATGTGGGGGGTGGGGGGTGGGGGCTGTGTGTGCGCACTAGCCTGTATGTGGGGGGTGGGGGGTGGGGGCTGTGTGTGCGCACTAGCCTGTATGTGGGGGGTGGGGGGTGGGGGCTGTGTGCGCACTAGCCTGTATGTGGGGGGTGGGGGCTGTGTGCGCACTAGCCTGTATGTGGGGGGTGGGGGCTGTGTGCGCACTAGCCTGTATGTGGGGGGTGGGGGCTGTGCGTACGCGCGTCAGCCCGTGAGTGGGGGCTGCGCGTACGCGCGTCAGCCCGTGAGTGGGGGCTGCGCGTACGCGCGTCAGCCCGTGAGTGGGGGCTGCGCGTACGCGCGTCAGCCCGTGAGTGGGGGCTGCGCGTACGCGCGTCAGCCCGTGAGTGGGGGCTGCGCGTACGCGCGTCAGCCCGTGAGTGGGGGCGTACGCGCGTCAGCCCGTGAGTGGGGGCGTACGCGCGTCAGCCCGTGAGTGGGGGCGTACGCGCGTCAGCCCGTGAGTGGGGGCGTACGCGCGTCAGCCCGTGAGTGGGGGCTGCGCGTGCGTCAGCCCATGAGTGGGGGCTGCGCGTGCGTCAGCCCATGAGTGGGGGCTGCGGGTGCGTCAGCCCATGAGTGGGGGCTGCGGGTGCGTCAGCCCATGAGTGGGGGCTGCGCGCGCGTGCGTCAGCCCATGAGTGGGGGCTGCGCGCGCGTGCGTCAGCCCATGAGTGGGGGCTGCGCGCTGCGCGCGTCAGCCCATGAGTGGGGGCTGTGTGTGCGCACTAGCCTGTATGTGGGGGGTGGGGGGTGGGGGCTGTGTGCGCACTAGCCTGTATGTGGGGGGTGGGGGCTGTGTGCGCACTAGCCTGTATGTGGGGGGTGGGGGCTGTGTGCGCACTAGCCTGTATGTGGGGGGTGGGGGCTGTGTGCGTACGCGCGTCAGCCCGTGAGTGGGGGCTGCGCGTACGCGCGTCAGCCCGTGAGTGGGGGCTGCGCGTGCGCGCGTCAGCCCGTGAGTGGGGGCTGCGCGCACGCGCGTCAGCCCGTGAGTGGGGGCTGCGCGCACGCGCGTCAGCCCGTGAGTGGGGGCTGCGCGTACGCGCGTCAGCCCGTGAGTGGGGGCTGCGCGTACGCGCGTCAGCCCATGAGTGGGGGCTGCGCGTGCGTCAGCCCATGAGTGGGGGCTGCGCGTGCGTCAGCCCATGAGTGGGGGCTGCGCGTGCGTCAGCCCATGAGTGGGGGCTGCGGGTGCGTCAGCCCATGAGTGGGGGCTGCGGGTGCGTCAGCCCATGAGTGGGGGCTGCGGGTGCGTCAGCCCATGAGTGGGGGCTGCGCGCGCGTCAGCCCATGAGTGGGGGCTGCGCGCGCGTCAGCCCATGAGTGGGGGCTGTGTGTGCGCACTAGCCTGTATGTGGGGGGTGGGGGCTGTGTGTGCGCACTAGCCTGTATGTGGGGGGTGGGGGGTGGGGGCTGTGTGTGCGCACTAGCCTGTATGTGGGGGGTGGGGGGTGGGGGCTGTGTGTGCGCACTAGCCTGTATGTGGGGGGTGGGGGGTGGGGGCTGTGTGTGCGCACTAGCCTGTATGTGGGGGGTGGGGGCTGTGTGCGTACGCGCGTCAGCCCGTGAGTGGGGGCTGCGCGTACGCGCGTCAGCCCGTGAGTGGGGGCTGCGCGTACGCGCGTCAGCCCGTGAGTGGGGGCTGCGCGTACGCGCGCCAGCCCGTGAGTGGGGGCTGCGCGTACGCGCGTCAGCCCGTGAGTGGGGGCTGCGCGTACGCGCGTCAGCCCGTGAGTGGGGGCTGCGCGTACGCGCGTCAGCCCGTGAGTGGGGGCTGCGCGTGCGTCAGCCCATGAGTGGGGGCTGCGCGTGCGTCAGCCCATGAGTGGGGGCTGCGCGTGCGTCAGCCCATGAGTGGGGGCTGCGGGTGCGTCAGCCCATGAGTGGGGGCTGCGGGTGCGTCAGCCCATGAGTGGGGGCTGCGGGTGCGTCAGCCCATGAGTGGGGGCTGCGCGCGCGTGCGTCAGCCCATGAGTGGGGGCTGCGTGCGCGCGCGTCAGCCCATGAGTGGGGGCTGTGTGTGCGCACTAGCCTGTATGTGGGGGGTGGGGGCTGTGTGCGCACTAGCCTGTATGTGGGGGGTGGGGGCTGTGTGCGTACGCGTGTCAGCCCGTGAGTGGGGGCTGCGCGTACGCGCGTCAGCCCGTGAGTGGGGGCTGCGCGTACGCGCGTCAGCCCGTGAGTGGGGGCTGCGCGTACGCGCGTCAGCCCGTGAGTGGGGGCTGCGCGTACGCGCGTCAGCCCGTGAGTGGGGGCTGCGCGTACGCGCGTCAGCCCGTGAGTGGGGGCTGCGCGTACGCGCGTCAGCCCGTGAGTGGGGGCTGCGCGTACGCGCGTCAGCCCGTGAGTGGGGGCTGCGCGTACGCGCGTCAGCCCGTGAGTGGGGGCTGCGCGTACGCGCGTCAGCCCGTGAGTGGGGGCTGCGCGTACGCGCGTCAGCCCGTGAGTGGGGGCTGCGCGTACGCGCGTCAGCCCGTGAGTGGGGGCTGCGCGCGCGTCAGCCCGTGAGTGGGGGCTGCGCGCGCGTCAGCCCATGAGTGGGGGCTGCGCGTGCGTCAGCCCATGAGTGGGGGCTGCGCGCGCGTGCGTCAGCCCATGAGTGGGGGCTGCGCGCGCGTCAGCCCATGAGTGGGGGCTGTGTGTGCGCACTAGCCTGTATGTGGGGGGTGGGGGCTGTGTGTGCGCACTAGCCTGTATGTGGGGGGTGGGGGGTGGGGGCTGTGTGTGCGCACTAGCCTGTATGTGGGGGGTGGGGGGTGGGGGCTGTGTGTGCGCACTAGCCTGTATGTGGGGGGTGGGGGGTGGGGGCTGTGTGTGCGCACTAGCCTGTATGTGGGGGGTGGGGGGTGGGGGCTGTGTGTGCGCACTAGCCTGTATGTGGGGGGTGGGGGGTGGGGGCTGTGTGTGCGCACTAGCCTGTATGTGGGGGGTGGGGGCTGTGTGTGCGCACTAGCCTGTATGTGGGGGGTGGGGGCTGTGTGCGTACGCGCGTCAGCCCGTGAGTGGGGGCTGCGCGTGCGTCAGCCCGTGAGTGGGGGCTGCGCGTGCGTCAGCCCGTGAGTGGGGGCTGCGCGCGCGTGCGTCAGCCCGTGAGTGGGGGCTGCGCGCGCGTGCGTCAGCCCGTGAGTGGGGGCTGCGCGCGCGTGCGTCAGCCCGTGAGTGGGGGCTGCGCGCACGCGCGTCAGCCCGTGAGTGGGGGCTGCGCGCACGCGCGTCAGCCCGTGAGTGGGGGCTGCGCGCACGCGCGTCAGCCCGTGAGTGGGGGCTGCGCGCACGCGCGTCAGCCCGTGAGTGGGGGCTGCGCGCACGCGCGTCAGCCCGTGAGTGGGGGCTGCGCGTACGCGCGTCAGCCCATGAGTGGGGGCTGCGCGCGCGTCAGCCCGTGAGTGGGGGCTGCGCGCGCGTCAGCCCGTGAGTGGGGGCTGCGCGTACGCGCGTCAGCCCATGAGTGGGGGCTGCGCGCGCGTCAGCCCATGAGTGGGGGCTGTGTGTGCGCACTAGCCTGTATGTGGGGGGTGGGGGCTGTGTGTGCGCACTAGCCTGTATGTGGGGGGTGGGGGGTGGGGGCTGTGTGTGCGCACTAGCCTGTATGTGGGGGGTGGGGGGTGGGGGCTGTGTGTGCGCACTAGCCTGTATGTGGGGGGTGGGGGGTGGGGGCTGTGTGTGCGCACTAGCCTGTATGTGGGGGGTGGGGGCTGTGTGCGCACTAGCCTGTATGTGGGGGGTGGGGGCTGTGTGCGCACTAGCCTGTATGTGGGGGGTGGGGGCTGTGCGTACGCGCGTCAGCCCGTGAGTGGGGGCTGCGCGTACGCGCGTCAGCCCGTGAGTGGGGGCTGCGCGTACGCGCGTCAGCCCGTGAGTGGGGGCTGCGCGTACGCGCGTCAGCCCGTGAGTGGGGGCTGCGCGTACGCGCGTCAGCCCGTGAGTGGGGGCTGCGCGTACGCGCGTCAGCCCGTGAGTGGGGGCTGCGCGTACGCGCGTCAGCCCGTGAGTGGGGGCTGCGAGTGCGCTCGTGAGCCCGTGAGTGGGGGCTGCGAGTGCGCTCGTGAGCCCGTGAGTGGGGGCTGCGCGCGCGTGCGTCAGCCCGTGAGTGGGGGCTGCGCGCACGCGCGTCAGCCCGTGAGTGGGGGCTGCGCGCACGCGCGTCAGCCCGTGAGTGGGGGCTGCGCGCACGCGCGTCAGCCCGTGAGTGGGGGCTGCGCGCACGCGCGTCAGCCCGTGAGTGGGGGCTGCGCGCACGCGCGTCAGCCCGTGAGTGGGGGCTGCGCGTACGCGCGTCAGCCCGTGAGTGGGGGCTGCGCGCGCGTCAGCCCGTGAGTGGGGGCTGCGCGCGCGTCAGCCCGTGAGTGGGGGCTGCGCGTACGCGCGTCAGCCCATGAGTGGGGGCTGCGCGCGCGTCAGCCCATGAGTGGGGGCTGTGTGTGCGCACTAGCCTGTATGTGGGGGGTGGGGGCTGTGTGTGCGCACTAGCCTGTATGTGGGGGGTGGGGGGTGGGGGCTGTGTGTGCGCACTAGCCTGTATGTGGGGGGTGGGGGGTGGGGGCTGTGTGTGCGCACTAGCCTGTATGTGGGGGGTGGGGGGTGGGGGCTGTGTGTGCGCACTAGCCTGTATGTGGGGGGTGGGGGCTGTGTGCGCACTAGCCTGTATGTGGGGGGTGGGGGCTGTGTGCGCACTAGCCTGTATGTGGGGGGTGGGGGCTGTGCGTACGCGCGTCAGCCCGTGAGTGGGGGCTGCGCGTACGCGCGTCAGCCCGTGAGTGGGGGCTGCGCGTACGCGCGTCAGCCCGTGAGTGGGGGCTGCGCGTACGCGCGTCAGCCCGTGAGTGGGGGCTGCGCGTACGCGCGTCAGCCCGTGAGTGGGGGCTGCGAGTGCGCTCGTGAGCCCGTGAGTGGGGGCTGCGAGTGCGCTCGTGAGCCCGTGAGTGGGGGCTGCGAGTGCGCTCGTCAGCCCGTGAGTGGGGGCTGCGCGTACGCGCGTCAGCCCGTGAGTGGGGGCTGCGCGTACGCGCGTCAGCCCGTGAGTGGGGGCTGCGCGTACGCGCGTCAGCCCGTGAGTGGGGGCTGCGCGTACGCGCGTCAGCCCGTGAGTGGGGGCTGCGCGTACGCGCGTCAGCCCGTGAGTGGGGGCTGCGCGTACGCGCGTCAGCCCGTGAGTGGGGGCTGCGCGTGCGTCAGCCCATGAGTGGGGGCTGCGCGTACGTGCGTCAGCCCATGAGTGGGGGCTGCGCGTGCGTCAGCCCATGAGTGGGGGCTGCGCGTGCGTCAGCCCATGAGTGGGGGCTGCGGGTGCGTCAGCCCATGAGTGGGGGCTGCGCGCGCGTGCGTCAGCCCATGAGTGGGGGCTGCGCGCGCGTGCGTCAGCCCATGAGTGGGGGCTGCGTGCGCGCGCGTCAGCCCATGAGTGGGGGCTGTGTGTGCGCACTAGCCTGTATGTGGGGGGTGGGGGCTGTGTGTGCGCACTAGCCTGTATGTGGGGGGTGGGGGGTGGGGGCTGTGTGCGCACTAGCCTGTATGTGGGGGGTGGGGGCTGTGTGCGCACTAGCCTGTATGTGGGGGGTGGGGGCTGTGTGCGCACTAGCCTGTATGTGGGGGGTGGGGGCTGTGTGCGCACTAGCCTGTATGTGGGGGGTGGGGGCTGTGTGCGTACGCGCGTCAGCCCGTGAGTGGGGGCTGCGCGTACGCGCGTCAGCCCGTGAGTGGGGGCTGCGCGTACGCGCGTCAGCCCGTGAGTGGGGGCTGCGCGTACGCGCGTCAGCCCGTGAGTGGGGGCTGCGCGTACGCGCGTCAGCCCGTGAGTGGGGGGGCTGCGCGTCAGCCCGTGAGTGGGGGGGCTGCGCGTCAGCCCGTGAGTGGGGGGGCTGCGCGTGAGCCCGTGAGTGGGGGTCTGCGCGTGAGCCCGTGAGTGGGGGGCTGCGTGTGAGCCAGTGAGTGGGGGCTGCGTGTGAGCCAGTGAGTGGGGGCTGCGAGTGCGAGCGTGAGCGGGGGGGGGGGGGTGAGGGGTGTGTGTGTGTGTGTGTGTGTGTGTGTGTGTGTGGGCTGTGTGGGCTGTGTGTACACGTGAGCCCGTGAGTGGGGGCTGTGTGTGCACGTGAGCCCGTGAGTGGGGGCTGTGTGTGCACGTGAGCCCGTGAGTGGGGGCTGTGTGTGCACGTGAGCCCGTGAGTGGGGGCTGTGTGTGCCCGTGAGTGGGGGCTGTGTGTGTGTGCGCGTGAGCCCGTGAGTGGGGGCTGTGTGTGCGCGCGCGTGAGCCCGTGAGTGGGGGCTGTGTGTGCGCGCGCGTGAGCCCGTGAGTGGGGGCTGTGTGTGTGCGCCCGTGAGTGGGGGCTGTGTGTGCGCGCGTGAGCCCGTGAGTGGGGGCTGCGTGTGCGCGCGTGAGCCCGTGAGTGGGGGCTGCGAGTGCGCTCGTGAGCCCGTGAGTGGGGGCTGCGAGTGCGCTCGTGAGCCCGTGAGTGGGGGCTGCGAGTGCGCTCGTGAGCCCGTGAGTGGGGGCTGCGAGTGCGCTCGTGAGCCCGTGAGTGGGGGCTGCGAGTGCGCTCGTGAGCACGTGAGTGGGGGCTGCGAGTGCGCTCGTGAGCACGTGAGTGGGGGCTGCGAGTGCACGCGTGAGGTGTGTGTGTGTGTGTGTGTGTGTGTGTTTGTGTGTGTGTGTGTGTGTGCACGTGAGCCCGTGAGTGGGGGCTGTGTGTGCACGTGAGCCCGTGAGTGGGGGCTGTGTGTGTGCGCCCGTGAGTGGGGGCTGTGTGTGTGCGCCCGTGAGTGGGGGCTGTGTGTGTGCGCGCGCGTGAGTGGGGGCTGTGTGTGTGCGCGCGTGAGTGGGGGCTGTGTGTGTGCGCGCGTGAGTGGGGGCTGTGTGTGTGCGCGCGTGAGTGGGGGCTGTGTGTGTGCGCACGTGAGTGGGGGCTGTGTGTGTGCGCGCGTGAGTGGGGGCTGTGTGTGAGCCTGCGAGTGGGGGCTGTGTGTGAGCCTGTGAGTGGGGGCTGTGTGTGTGCGCGCGTGAGCCCGAGAGTGGGGGCTGTGTGTGTGCGCGCGTGAGCCCGAGAGTGGGGGCTGTGTGTGCGCGAGTCCGTGAGTGGGGATTGTGTGTGTGTGCACGCGTGAGCCCGTGAGTGGGGGCTGTGTGTGCGCGTGAGTCCGTGAGTGGGGGCTATGTGTGTGCGCCCGTGAGTGGGGGCTGTGTGTGCCCGTGAGTGGGGGCTGTGTGCGCGCCCGTGAGTGGGGGGGAGAGTGAGTGAGAGATCTGCTTCCTGGCAATGTGGGACAGGAGACTTAGGCGCTCACATGGGGGAATCTCCTGCGCGTGCACATCCCCTGTCTCAGATTCACAGGAAGTGGCCAACAATAGATACTTCGCTGGACGCAATGCTTCGCATTGCTACACCAGCTCGACCGAAAAAAGCACTAAATTATGCGAATCAAATAAGACAATGTAGTGCCTTGCTTCGTACTTAAAATGTTAATTGCAGAAAAATACAATTCAGAATATTACAAGACAGGGCTAGTTCACTCCGACCCAGATAAAATTGCAGATACTTTTACAGACCTCTACAGCACCCTATACAGCAAGAATAGATATGTTGACCGCTCTAAAACACGTGACTACCCAGGCAAATGAGCGCTTCCCACAGTGTCTGACCAGGAGCAAGCAGAGCTTAGCAACCCGATGACTGCCCCTGAAATAGATACTGCGATCAAGGCCCTAAAACTTGGGAAAACCCCGGCCCTGATGGGTTTAATGCAAAGTTTTACAAATGCTTTTTATCAGTCCTAACCCTCCCTCTACTAAATTTATACCACAAAGTATGTACCTCTAGTCAAGTTAATGGAACTCCGGCAGAAGCCATCATTGTAGTTATTACCAGAGAAGGGAAGGACCCAACACTTCCGAAAAACTACAGGCCAATTTCCCTCATTACCTAGATTGCAAAATATATGCTATGATCCTGGCCAAACGACTTCAAAAATTCTTATCCAAACTCATCCACCACTCACAAGTTGCCTTTCTAAAAAATAGACTCTCCAGTGACAATACTCGCATACTGTCTCATGTGTTGGAGAAGGCCAAACTCACTGACTGCCCAACAGTAGCTATTACCTTAGAAGCAGAAACGGCCTTCGATAAAGTGGACTGGTCCTACATGGAAGTGGCCTTAGGCAAATTCAACTTGGGAGAGAACTTTACGCGTATGGTTATGGCACTGTATTACAATCCCTCGGCCAAAGTGAGCGTGGGTGGCTGCTTATCGTCCTCCTTTAAACTGGATCAAGGAACGAGACAAGGCTGCCCCCTTTCCCCCTCCCTCTTACTGCTTGCAATAGAACCCTTTCTCTACCACCTTAGAAATAACAACCAGATCAAAGGGGAGTGTTTTGACGACTGCACAGTCAAAATCACAGCCTATGATGATGATGTTTTAGTGGTCTCTGAGGGGGAGGAGTCCGCCATTCCGGCTCTAATGCCCCCCAGTAGGGGATTTTGCTAAAGTTTCCGGATATAAATTAAACAAGGACAAGAACGAAGTTAAACTTTTGAACAACCATGGCAGTAAAGACATCATTGGTAACTCCGGTCTCCTGTGGCAACCTAAATGCTTTAAGTACCTGGGCCTGAATTTCGAAAAAGATCTCATCAGTACCTTAAAAACCACAAAAACTCCCTCTATAAGAAAATCTCTTCCTTACTTGACGGCTGGTCCCAAAAATTATTGTCCTGGTGGGTAGGGCTGAAACATTAAAAATGATGATCACCCCCCTTGTCAACTACTTAGCCAAACTTTTGAACAAGTTCCTATGGCAAAGTAAGAAAGCCAGAAAATCATTGAATAAGCTCCAATTACCCAAAGATAAAGGTGGACTGGGCCTACCGAACTTTAGGAAGAACCAAACGGTGTATCTATGTAAGCAAGGCTACAACTGGCTAACCCCCCAGACAGACTACATCTCAGTTTGGCTGGTCATAGAGAGGTCACTCAAACGGCATGCCTCTAACCTCCCTTTTAACAATGGATATCTCCACTCTCCCACACTCAAAGTATATTTTACTCAACACTAAAAGAGCCCTGTTGAGTCTAGACAAACTCTCCAAATATAGAATCAATAGGTTCAAGTTCACCTCCTTATGGAATAATCCGAGACGGATAATAGATGGGAGGACACTATATTGGGAACACTGGTCAAAAAAGGGAATAAAATTGTCAAAGACCTCTTACAAAACACACTACTGTTGCCTTTTTCAGACCTCCAGAACAGTCATGACCTTACATCGCTAGATTTCTACAAGTTCTTAAAACTAAAATCTCTTCTCACTCTGCGTTCCATCAAACCCTGGGACTCCTCAATAGTCCCCAAGAAGTTCCAGTTAGTGAAAACCTAACACAGTGTCTCTCAGATATACAAACTTCTCTCTTCCAATCCCCGCAAACACAAGATCTGTGAAGCGAAATGGGAATTTGAAATTAACTCTTGCAACATCCCATTTGAATGGGAGAAAATCCACTTGACACCGTTCTCGAACAAAATATCACCCATACTCTCACAAACCAAACTAATGTTAATTGGACGCCCGAGACTATTATGAAACTGAAGCTCAGCCATAGATCCATGTGCTGGAACTGTAATTCCCATGTCGGCAGCCTAGCTCATATGCTCTTCTATTGTCCCAAATTACAATTATATTGGGATAGGATCTACAAATACATACATAAGATTTTTTACATCCTCCCTCCTAAGGAGTTTTCCTATATCCTTCTAGGAGTACTGGACCCTAGGATCAGAGACCTGTCGATCGTTACCTACTAGACCTTATGCTCACTCTAGCATGTAAAGTCATCATGAGTAAATGGAAGAACTCTAGTGAAGTATCTTTTAGAGTGTGGCAGGAATGGCCCTCCTCCCTAAGAGGTGCAGATAACGAGTCCCTCCATACCGCCCCATGGCGCAAATCCCATAAGAAACTATGGAAATCCCTTGATGCCTCCAATTCATCTTATGACCACCGTGAACACTTAATTTTTACCTCCGACTGGTATGCCTTCTGTACTCCTTGCCTGTAACGTACCATTGTCAATCCTTTGTGTAATATGTTCTTGCTTGGTCACCTGTAGACTACTGAAGCAAGATCTGTTGTGAAAGCCACTCTGGACCTTGAGCTTCACTGTCATTACTTATTATCTTTTGACAATTATATTGTTACTATCTTTTCACAATTGTTAATGTTATTATTTTTATTATTGTCAATATTATTATTCTCCTTTGCATTATTATTATTATTATTATTTTCTTTTTCATTGCTATCATGACTAACATTGGGATCACTGATATTTATTGTATTCCTTCTCCCAGCCATTTGTTATCCATTTGTTCTCTGTGTTGCTTGTTTTTATATTATTCAATAAATACAATTTGAATAAAAAAATAAAAGAAAAAAAAAAAACACAATCTCCAGAACCCACACTTCCCTCCGTCAGATTGCCCGGGTGGTGGGGCTGCTTTCCTCGTCCATCCAGGAAATCTTTCCAGGGACCCTGCACTATCGTGCACTGCAGCGCCTCAAGGAGCATCACCCCAGGAGAGGTTTGTCATACGAACGGTTGGTTCCTCTGTCAGACGAGCTCATGGAGATTTCCTGGTGGCTTGCCCATATAGCGCTGGGACGCTCTCGGGCAGCCATGCGCTCTAGAAATTTGAAACATATGGACGCCTGGAATAGTAGGGCCATCTTCGGGACTGCTCCCGACATTATCATACAGTCAGACGCCAGCAGGTCGGGGTGGGGAGCCCGCTGCGGCGATTTTTCTACTGGAGGCGCTTGGTTGTTAGACGAACAAGAGCTCCGCATCAAATGTCTGGATCTTCTGGCAGGCTCGTTCGCGGTCCAGTGCTGGAGACAGGGTTCGCTCATAAATCCTACTCAGAAAGGACGTCTTTGTGGTGCGTTACATCAACCACCTGGGGGGACCTCGCTCTCAAGCCCTGGCGAACTTGGCAAAGGAGTTTTGGGGTTTTTTTGTTTGGCTCACCACATTTTGGAAACGGCAGAGTATCTGCCAGGCCAAGCGAATCAGATTGCTAACTGGCATTCACATCATTTGCGAGACTCCAGTTAGTGGAAGCTGAATGCGCAGGTTTTCAGGTGGTTGGTCGGCCTCTGGGGTCCTTTTTCGATAGACCTATTCACGTCTTGTCTGGACCATCAGCTTCCGAGGTTCTTCAGCTGGAGACCGGACCTTCTAGCACAGCCTACGGACGCTTTCCTGCAGGAGTGGGGTCAGGAACGGAGTAATGCGTTGCCTCCTTTATCCCTGATCGTGAGGTTGGCGGCTCAGCTCCGCCGTCAGAGGGCACAGGTGGTACTGGTGACGCCGCTTTGGAGGTACCAAGTTTGGTTTCCAGTTGGGATTTTCCAAAGCTACTCCCACGCTTTCCTCTTCTTCGAAATCCGGACGGAGAACAGCATCACCTGGTTGCTCAGGGCTCTCCCCCCCTCATGGCATGGCGCCTTTCAAGAGACGCTGGTCGCTTCCAGGCCTTTCGGGACCAGCTGAGGACCTTTTATCGAAGGCCTGGGCTAGCAGCACCTCAAAGCATTATCGGTCAGCCTGGACGAAGTGGCTACGTCTGTGTCTTCGACGGGATTTGGATCCCGTGGTCGCAGGAATCGTTCCCATCTTGAATTTCTTGGCGGAGCTGGCGTCCAACGGTCTGGCGTATCGGACCATTAATGCTATGCTTTCCGCTATTTCGGCAGGCCACGCACAGATTGATGGTTCCCCGGTGGGAGAACATCCTTTTGTTAGTCGACTCTTGCGGGTGTACGTTATCTTTACCCCCAAAGCCGTGTTACTCGGTTTTGTGGGATGTCAATTTAGTCATTATTTTGTTTTTGTCTTGATAGCCTAACATATCTTTTCTTGAAGGAAATCTCAGCTAAATTGGCAATGCTCTTATGTTTGGTTTCTTGTCACAGGGTTTCAGATGTGCGGGCATTGGACGTTTTGGCACGTGTTTTTCCCCAAAAGGGGTTACCTTAATATTTGGCTGGAGAACAAAATCTGCTTCCAGGACAGTTTCGTATCCGGCTTTTGTTGATATGCCCAAGCTATGTGTTGTGCAGTGCCTCAAGTCGTACGAGGACTTAACTTCAGATTTACGCCTTCCGGGCAAAAGACAACAACTTTTTGCATTGAGGAAACCGCACAAGCAGTCTCTTCCTCCACCATTGCTAGGTGAGTGTGTTGGGTCATGCAGGAGGCGGGTATATAGACAAAGCAATTCGGAGCCCATTCAGCTAGGGGTGCGATGACTTCAAAGACCTTTTCCTTAGGAGCTCGCTTGGAAGACTTGATGCGAGCCCCGGATTGGTCCTCGGATACCACGTTCGAGCGGTTCTATTTTAAACTGGTTGTGGATCTTGCACTTTTGGTGGCGAGTAAGCTTTAAACTAGCATAATCGGAGCCTCTGGTCCGGACATAGAATGGAAATTTGCCTAGCTTAGTAACGGTAAGTTTTAATTCTATTAAGGTGACGGAGGCAAAGATTATCCCACCCTCGGCACTGTGGTGTGAACCCACCCGTATGGCGGTAAGTAATCCTCTTTCTGCGTTGTTGCATAATGTGTAATTCTGCTTGCAGTGTCTCTTGGATACGGGTTGTGTTTGGCGATACCGGCTTTACAGACTCTTTACACTGTATTTTTTGTTTCAGGACATGATGGTTCCAAACAAGATCAGTGAATCAAAGGCGTATGCGCGAAGAAAGCGGAAGGACAACGTTGAGGAGGGGTCTTTCTTGGAGATGTAGACACTGTCGAAGGACTGATGGCAGATATTACCTTATGGACTCATGGATATTGTAGTTCATTGTGTTTTTCATATGGATTGTTTTTACCTTCAGTGGGATAAAAAATGTTGATGTCTTTTTTGAAGCTGCTGTGAGAAAATGTTATAATTAAAGCAAAGAAAGAACATAATCCTCGCCTCCGTGTCCTTAATAGAATTGAAACTTACCGTTACTAAGCAAGGCAAATTTTGATTCTTGTGTATCGTCATTTTTCGGATAGTAATAATCAGCAATCTCTACTAACTTGTCTACTAATAATTGCCTTTCACTATGTGTCCAATTTCTACCCTTCCGGTCCATTGGGAATTCGGGCTCTTATGTTTCTTTATAGGGGAGGGGGTCAGAGAGAACACTGTGCCAGAAATAACGTATTCCTAAGCTGTGTTTCCTGCAAAGTGAAAAGGTAATCCAGTCTGGCGGACAAGTGATGTTCCTTAGAAAAGAAGCAGGGTTTGCCATTGTCATGTTCTACTGCTCATATGTTCACAACCCCCATCACTTCCATAAAGCTTGCCATGTAAGTTTGAGTTCGTGATTTTAATGAATCCTTACTACACACCCTGTCCAACCATTCATTGGATTGATTTATTCCTTGGTTTATCCACAACCAGGACTTTGGGTACCGAATATCCCACCTCCCCAGTGGACATAGCGACTAGTGTCCCAACATGCTTCATAATTGAGCAGCATCACACTTCATCTCTCAAATAAGCGGGGTCAGTACGCGAGTTCATTATTATAATTGATAGATACCCATCGTCATGACCTGTGCTTAACCATTAAACATTAATACACGTTTCTCAATTAAAACTTACAATTCCGTCACCCTGCGCAACACAACATACTCCAAACTTACCAGATTCCTTGGAAGAAGTAATCGGTTGCATTAGAGGGACATCAAAACTCAGGACGCCCACTACCCAGATCTAGAATTTTCATGTGATTCAAATTCCCACTGTTTTTGTATAGTCACTCAACTTCAAAGATCTGCAACTGTCTCTGTAGGAATGTAACATCTTCTGTGGTTTGGTTATTTCTATTTTCACTGTGTCCATTTTCATTCTTTCTCACAGTATTTTGGGTAGTCAGACCGATGGAGGTTAATCTTGATTGCCATGGTTATTGGCCTAGCTTTCAAACATGGTTCTGGTATCACGGACTGGTCCAAGTACCTCCCACGGTTAGGGCTCTCAATTTTCAGTGTCTGGGTTGGATATTGGGCCAGAGTAGCATTAGATTTTTGTGCAAATTAGCTAGAAGGCATTTTGTGTCTAATCAGTTCTGCTGCTGTGATCAAGTGTGCCTGGCTCACCCAATAGTTCTAATTCAAGTTACAATAAACACCTGTCTGAAGACTGGTAACAGCCTCCTGCACAGTCCCAGGAGCAACAAATCCCCTTTTGCTGAATCCGGCAGTCTCACCAACAGTAGCCAGTGTCAAAGCATAACCCCATGCCCCCCAACTTTACCATCCCTTGCCCCTCTTCCACCCTACCATAAAATAGTTGGATCTGAAACTGCTCTACTCCTACCGTCCAGTTTGTCTACCTCCTTTCCTCTAGAATTCAACTCACCTGCAGGGGAGGATTAATATTAAGAAATTTGAACAAAAAAAGAAAACCATTGTTGAAGGGGCAAAACGCAACATAAATCTTCTAGTACAATGACGAAATCCACTTGTCCAACCTATTGCTCAAATCAGTTAAAAGGGCAAGCATACAAGCACGTATCAAATTTTGTATCTCAAGTAAACTGGACGTCCTCAGCCTGTTCACTTCTCAGTAGTTCAGTGGGCTATGGCTTGCTGCTGACATGGTCTGATCTGCGGGTCACAATTTAAACCCAAGGACAGAACAAGGACTCCACATTTCATCCTTCAAGGATCGATACATGGAGCATCATTATATTGAGATACACTTGCATGTTAATTATATCTTAGAAATGGCAGACATCATATGAGCACTGAGTTTGTGGACTAAGAAAAGTATCAAGCTGAGGGCCATGGAATAGCACTAGGATTTATATGGGAAATCCCCTTTACAGTAAAGTTTGGTGTCACATCCATTGGCAGAACAGTAATGCAGAAAAAAAGATGGCAAGAGAAATTAAAAAATAGATCATGGATTATTACACCGAAAACACGTGAAGGAGTTAAGAAAATCCCAGGACACAGTGATAGCATATGAACGGACGAAGAACAAAGGATTGACTACATTTGTTCCTTGTGACCTATAGTTGTGGAACAGAAGGGGCAGAATCAACCAAGGCTTAACACTGACATATACTGCGATCTTCTGGCCTTCCATCCTTCGGAGTTTGCTAAATGGATTCCAATTAAATTGTTCAAAAGCAACATCTGGTTGAGTGCTTACACATTATCAAAATCGTTATATTAAAATCAGAACTTGACGGATTTATGGGTGTGGTGTATCCAAGTGTACGGAGTAATGGTTAATTTCCGTTGAAACCGGGTACAAAATGGTTAGAAGGAGGAAGCCGCGGACTACTTGGGCAGAGCGCAGTACAGATGAAAGGCAGAAGTACAGGGTTTGTAAAAGTAGCAAGAAGGTGAAGTAGACTGTCCTGTGATCAGGGAGGGCAAGGATTACACTGCAGAAGAACAGTTGAAAGTTAGCAGATCTCGAAAAATCATTAAAATGTTATTAGACCTGCAGGTCTAATAACTTAAACAATCTACTTGACTTAACTGTAATGTACTTTACCCTTAAACTGGTCTTTAATTGTGCATTTTACAGAGCGTCCTTTATCTTCATTATCACATTTGTGCGCATCTTCAAATAAGTGAGTTCAACAATTCTACTGTACAAACAAATATTTTACTTTAATACACTAAATATTTGCTCTACATATAAGAATCGAGCCCACATTTAGGGTACACATGACCCTGGACTTGCCTCTTATTTCACTAATAGCATTGCCATCAGGGCGAAGGCAGGAATATTTCTCAGTTCATGTTTAAAATCTACTTTTCATAAATGTATTACTAACGCATGATGTGGAAGTGCACTGTCAGTTACAAAACAGCACATATTCCATTGAAATGGCCACAAACCTTCCCACTAAAATAGTTTTACTTATAAAACTATATTGCGTATAAACAATCAGTGGAAATTGGGTTTCAGCTAAAATATCTGTCATTTGCACATCACCAAATAAAATGTTCTGGTTTGTTTTTAGCCTATTCAAATCTTTATGTTCATCACACAGAACAACAACAAGCATGTGCAATGCAATAGGTATTGCATTTGCAAGAGTTTGAGCTATTGGCATTGTAAATGACAATGCCTTTTATGTATGTGTTTTGAAAATCTGTACACACTTTTGCACTTCTAGACGTCGCTTACGAGAAGCAGAGCTGGCAGCAACTGCACCTCTTTTACTGGCAGCCTTGCTTCTCGTATGCAAGGACTGTAAGTACAAAGTGCTTGTTTACACACCGCTTGCAGGTTTTCAAAATGCATAAATAAAAGGCATTGTCATTTACAATGGCAATAGTGGAAACTCTTGCAAATGCCTGTCTTATAAGGTAAAAGGAAATTCGTTAAACAGAAGTCCATTTGTAGAGTACTACGAACTCTTCCCAAAGTGTCTTTTCCCCACTGGGCCTATAGCTAAGCAGCCAGGGCAAGACGGGGTTGTTTATTTCTTTGAAGTATTTGCCATCAGTGCACAAAGCGCATCAAGTATCTTCGTGTAAAAGGAAGCAAGGTAGAAAACAAGCCAGATATCCAGGAAAGGCAGCTGCGGAGAGAAACATGCTGGTTTTAGGATTAGTATTAGAGGTAGCAAGGGTATTTGCAGAATCTTGTCCAGTGATGTGATCATGAGCAAATGACTTAAGCTTTTTCCTGGTTGGTCTTCTTTCTAAAATGTAGAATGCTTAGAGGTTGAGATGGGGATATGTGTTTTATAAAAAGCGAGAATTTGATCTAAAACACTTTTGGAAAAGCTTCAAAGTGGTGAAAGTTGTGAAATTGGTGGCCCGAGACGGCAGAAGCCATAGGAAGTCAGGGACCGTGACACCAGGCCCTACGGTTTAAAAGTAGGAGGGAGCAGGAGACAGCTGCAGCCAAAACAGACCTCCATCTTTGAATGCACAGTAAAAGTGACAAGATAAGAGCAAGATTTACAGCTCTGTTTAGACAGAGCTCTATAAACCACTAGCACTGGTAGAGTGCTTTAGCTTAAAGAAAGAAATAGTGCTCAGAGTAACAACACATGGAACGGGGCAGTCCCTGAAAATGGGCGGAGCGTATAAACCCCATATCCGAATACAACATGTCTCGCAGGGACAGTGCAGACGCTGCCTAGACGAGACCTAAACATGTGTTCTCTTAACCACAGAAATATATTTCAAAATGTCTGTACTGTTCACTCACAAGCTATTATGTGTGTTGGGCAAAAAAACACATTCTACAGCCTTTCGTTGTGCACACTTTGAATAGCACGATTGTCAATTTAGTTTATAAAACCTTCTAATGTTGCAGACTGAGAAAAAAAGTAACTAAGACAAACCCTTCTCTTCCTCTCGCAAAGAAAATGTGACAAGAACAAAGCAAGATTTCAAGACATCTCTATTGCTCGTTCACTGTCACACCTGTGGCTTGTGAGGTCACCAGAACCAGCCAGTAGAACCAAAAAAATAGTTGGCCCTGTTATGTTATGTTATGTTAAATAAAATTTATTGAGCGCACGTACGCCCGTAGGCTTCATGGCGCTGTTTGAAGATTTGCAGAGACATAACATATCAACAGAAAGAGGAAGAAGTTAACTATGGGTAGGCTTGCCTAAAGAGCCAAGTTTTGAAAGCCTGTCTGAAAGCCAACAGGTCTTCATGAAGTCTTAGTGTCAGTGGCAGAGAGTTCCACAGGGAAGAGGCCAGAAAGTGAAAAGAACCGCCTCCCTGGCGTTGTTTCCTAATACGAGGCACCACTAACAAGTTCTTATGACCTGAGCGAAGAGCACGTGAGGGGATGTACCTAACAAGCAGGCTGCTAATAAATCCAGGGCCCTTGCCTTGTAGAGCCCTAAAGATAATGCATCCAGCTTTAAATGTTGCTCTCTGCGCTACTGGCAACCAGTGGAGACCGGCCAGACCCTGCCTGATGGACTGCCATTTGGGTATTTTACAAATCAGCCTGGCCGCTTGGTTCTGAACCAGTTGTAGTCTCTTGAGCTGCCCAGCTGGAAGACCCTAATACAAACTGTTGGAGTAGTCCAGGCGGGACAGCACAAGGGCGATGATGACTTGGATCAGAGCAGGGTAAGTTAATAGGTGGGCAATCTTCCTGATCTTACGAAGTTGAAAAAAACTTGAAGATACCACCGTCCCTACCTGACTTTTAAGAGAAAGATCTTCGTTAAAAGTAACCCCTAGGCTTTTTACTGTTAGGGACTTGGCTGGAGGATTTCCCATTTCTGGAGGCCAAAAATGTGGCCCCCAGTACAGTTCACTCTTCCCAGGCAAAATCAATTCAGTTTTGCCTGGGTTGAGTTTCAGATGATTTAGGCTCATCCATCTCTGAATGTGGACCATGGCCTCCCGAAATTCGGTGGCAGCACCAGGGGAGTCCAGACGGAAGATCAGTTGCAAATCATCAGCATAGTTAAAAATTAAAGCTTTAAACTTTCCTAATGAAAACAACAGGGGTCGCAAATACAAATTAAATAAAAGTGGGGACAGGGACGATCCCTGAGGGACTCCGCATTCATTTTTAATTTTAGGGGCTGTAAACGTTCCTAATCTCACTGCCTGGGTGCGATCCGAGATAAAGGACTTCAGCCATCTCAAGGCCGAGCATCTAAGGCCCGCCTGTTCGACACGGTCGACCAAGATGGTGTGGTCGACCGCGTCGAACGCGGCCGACAGGTCAAGAAGTACTAGTGCTTGATGAATGTCCTTGTCCGCGTTGCATCTAAGTACATTCTGGACCGCCAATGTCACCATCTCGGTAGAATGCCCCGATCGAAACCCAGCTTGATTAAGTTCTAGATATCCAGTGGTTTCAACGAAGCTAGAGAGACAGCTAGCAGTGTGTGCCTCCAGGATCTTTGAAAGGAATGGCAACAAGGATATCGGACGATAATTTGATGGATCATGAGGATCCAGGCCAGGTTTTTTAATCAAGGGAATGAGTAGAGCGTGTTTAAACCCTACAGGTACCTTTCCCTGATCAAGTGAGTCATTAAGCAGAGGAAGGATCCCCTGAGGGATGGATTGCCCTATTTCTGTGAAAATGTGGGGTGGGCAGATGTCGTCGGATGAGCCAGACTTGACACGTGCCAGGAGAGCAGAAAATGTTTTAGAGTCTATGGCAGGGAAGGGAAGGCCCTAATAAAATATGATTAGTCATTGCGAGTGGGCGAGTAGATTTCTCAAGGCCTGGTCAAGGAGGGGCTGCAAGGAGAAAGTAGGGTGCTGTGGGGAGTGTACAATGGGATATAAAGAAACAATGGAGGTGAGAACGGGATCAGCCCAATGACTGAGGATATGAAGCAAATGAGAGGAGTCAGATAAAGAACAGATGACAAGCACCTGTGAGGATATGGTGAGTGGAACAGCGAGCTGAGGTATTTAGACAGTAGATTCAAGATACTTTATCGGAGGGGTGGGCGCATATAACTGGTAGAGAAAGAGATGGTCCAGTCAGATGGCACCAGGAGTCTGCCAAAAACGTAACAGGCTAATGCCAGGTGCAGCCAAGCATAGGAAATCAATGGTAGGGTATACCGGGAGTGAGGTTCAAAGGGCATGTGCTGACTGGAATCAACTTTGATGGTTCCTGGCAAACTGGTATAAGATGAGGAGGTGGTGTTTGATTTGGATAAAGCACTGAGAGTTTGGGGTAACACCCCAGAGCTCTCTGTGAAGAAACCGGCTTGGTACAAATGATCTGCTTATTATGACGGCCATACATACAGCTGACATGGTGCAAAAAACAGACTTCAATCTGAAAACTGACTTTGCTGCTTTAAAGAGACTTAACGGCCAAAGTGAGTGAATAATTGTCCCACTAACTAAACAGGCACTTAAACTTCTTGTCCCAGATAAAAATCCTCATGTCCTGGGCATCGGGCCATACAAATTCCTGTTCCCAGTTGTATGTTCTGCCTCTGCTTTTAAGTTGTTAAACAATAGTATTCGTCAGTAAACTTTGTTTCTGTGTTTGTCTATTACCCAAAGTAGATTTGAAGCACAAATTGATTATCTGAGATCCATGCTAAAAATCTCCAAAATGTCAGAATCTGTGTCTGCCAGACACCCAGTTTTACACAAAACAATAAAGTTAAGACTCACTCTAATCAGATCGAACACACCAAATATTATTAATTCTATACAAGTAAATATACGGCAATCTAGTAAACGTTTAGGTATACTGCAAAACTAATACCAGAGTAAATTGTCAAGTGTCCCTAAAGACATTTACATACTTTGCACAGCTTGCACAACCCAAGCAAATTTATATTCTGCCAAGGATGCCATAAGCACAAAACAATTAGTTACATTCCTGTTACCCCTAGAACTTGACTACGCTTTCTACACCACATATACCAAAGGAACTCTTCCTTTTAACACCCCACACCTCCGGTACCACTCTACAAAGCCCAAATACACATACAACAAAGCTACAAACAACCCCAAAATGCCCCAGAACTTGGTTATCTGCAAGAATGCTAATTCTTTTTATTTTGTTTTCACACCTAGATAGAAAATCTTAATATAAACATATCTTATTCTGTTTTCCCTTATTACTAGGGTGACAAGACGTCCCGGATTTGCCCGGTCAGTCCTGGTTTTCCACCAGGTGTCCCGGAAGATTTCGGCAAATTTTGGCTCAAGTCTCAGTGTTTAGAGGGTGTGGACTTATAACAGTTAGAGACATTTTTTTTGGTGCTCTAAAGCCTTGCTAGTTAGCAATTGTTCTAAGTAAGCAATTTCATTAATAGGTAAGATTTTGGTTGTAGACATAACATTTTACTTTCTTAATGCATCTTCTGTGATCCTAGGTTGATGACAGCGGTCATACTGAGCCATTCCGTGTATGAAAAAGTGTAATCCTTCTATTTTTCCCGAAATGTCCTGGTTTTTGGTTCTCAAGATCTGGTCACCCTACTTGTTACACTTTACAATAGTTTGGTGCTCTCTTTCCAGGAAAGGGTACAATATTTGACTTTGTGCTTCAATTTTGCATCAGTTTGTCAATGTAAACTCAAGAAATGTTTGTTAGATATTTACTGTTGGGAGTCAGTGTCAGTTTCTTCTCTTTACTTAGGGACCATGAATTTATAAGCTAGATTTCAAGTTCACGAAAAATGTATATATACGCCATGCATTTTTCTGAATCTAGATCACTGCAAGCTCTCTCTAGACTAATAAGAATGATAGAGGATGCATTGTCTAGGTCAGCTGTGCATTTGTTAAATATGGAATGAAAGATGCAACCAATAACAGTCCACGATTGACAAAATTACTACAATAAGGAGAAGCATGTTATACTGGATGAATAACTCATTACAATTGTTTTAAACAAGTGGCGTTTTCCTGAAAATGCTAAAGAATATGACTAGCCCCGATACACTATTCTTGTAAATAAATCAGTAAGGAAACTGAATAATTATGATTCAGTAACATAAATTCCCTTCCAAGAGTGTAATGGTTGCAGACATCCTAACTTTTTATGCATAAATCAAATAATTTTGCCAGGACTTTATAATTTTCTAAGCGCATGTGTGATGCTATTTCATATGTAACTGGGATAATTGCAAACCCAGCTATTTTGTAACTGAAATCTAGAGAGGCTATTGAGGTAGATTAAATTCTTTAAGTAGCTACAGTATTGTTTATTTAAGCTTAATGATCGAAGAGGAAACGTCTAAATGTTTGCAATAGTGAATTGTACCATAAAGGGAAAAGGCCATTTGTAAAATATAAATCTCTATGTATATCTATCTAAATCTATCTCTATATCTACAGATATATCTGTTAGATATATGTGTATATCTCTCTATGGATGCAGTGTGGGGTCTGACATTTAGGACCCTGGGAATTTAGTTCAAGGTTTCAGGTAACTGTATACAGGGAGCATGATTTATAAGAGTACATTCTCATCTACACATTGTTCAAAAAAGTATAGTTATAATTGTGATTTTCTTAAATACACTTTGGCATGGGCAAAAAACTAAGCAAAATGTCACAAAATAAATATTCCAAAGACTTAAATTTGTTTATTTTGTAATTAATATAATCAAAGAACTTACTTCAAAACAGGAGTAAACAATTGTCGGAATCAGAATTCTTTATTCGCCTGTGAACAACCATAAAAGCATGCAAGATATAGGCAAAACAGCAATGAAATACATACAAATTATTAGAAGCGTGCAAATAGAATTAATAAAATCACCCAGTTTCGCAATATTAATGACCAACAATCTAAATCAAACAGGCTAGGAGAAATAAAACCAATTTAAAATCTAAAAGAATCCACCTCGTGGAGTGGACTGAGGTTTGAAGAAAAAGAATCGCATTCCCACGCGTTTCGTCATCTGGTAATGCCATTAAAAAATGGTATGCTTGCATACATAGTCGTAGATTCCTATGCCTCAAAAATGGTATGAGGAGTTTTTTGGTATACATTTTATAGTTTTCACAAAAGAAGAGAAAATGTAACATAGTTTGTTTGTGCAAGTTAGTAAATGGGCATTCTCTAGCGTCGAGCTGAAGTTGGTATTAAGTCAGAAAACAAAGAAAATATTTCACTTTACCCGCCCGGAAGCTAAACAATAGAAGATGGTCTCAACTCTAATCGGTATTCTGTAAATAGTTGGTAGAAATAGCCTCGGGATTGAGATATAAATAATGCTTAACACTTACCCTCTTGTCTTTCAGCCCTCAGCCTCTCTTTTTTAGCTCGCTCTTGCAGCAAAACTTGCACTTGCTTTCTACCAGAGGGAGCATGTGGCATTCTGACAAAAGACATTTCAGCCAATCCAAATGGCTTCCAGTGATTTCTTGACATCCACTATCCAAGGGATCAGAAGGCCCTTATCACATGCTAAACAGTCTAAAATTATGTCTCTAGTTAGTTCTGCTTCTTCTGAGCTCCGGATAGCTAGCTACAGGAGAATTAGTCAGCTACGAACAAAATTGCTCACAAAAACTAATCCTAGTTTACTGTGGCAAATAAAGCTAGAGGTTGACACAGGGCTGACAGTACTTTCCTTAAACAATTGTTTTTCTTCCTTTGGAGGGTAGTCGAATCACCCAAGTCCCATATACCTGCCCCAAAAGTTGCTTTGGGAACACATTGTGCTGAATATATTTGCAAGAGGGGTGTAAAGGCCCTCTCTCCTTTGGGTGACAGGAGACTTAACAGAGAGCCAACAGCCCTGGAGAACTTGGTCCTACTTTGTGCAATATGCGCAGACAATGTCCCAGGTGAACTGAAAGTGACCCCAAGGTAAGAGAAGGGACTAGGTCTTAGTAACACTTACTTATCCACCTTAATAGTTATGGGTCTCGTGCAGTAAAATTAGATAATAAAGCCAGCCTGGCCATAAAATTAACAAAGGAGTGCACCAGATGATGCAAAGCTTTAAGTAGCATTTTCACCTAGCTATAAAGTCCATTCAACTTTTGTTTTTTTGGAGTGAATTTTTAAGGATTTTTTTTCGAATGCAAAGTAAGATTACCACAATACCAAACAATGACAGAATATATATATATATATATATACATATATATATATATATATATATATATATACACACATACATACATACACACAAATACATATACATACATGCCCACACACGCAAATAATGGTGGGTTAGCAGGATTTCCCCAGCAAAATATATACATGGGGTTAAAAATATGGAAAATTGGGATACAGTATCTATGTACACCTTGCAGAAAACCAACACAAAATGTTTTTCGAGGCTTGTTGTGCATACGCCTTTTAAAAACAAGCATGCAGAAGTCAGTTTCAAAAAAACAGACATTCTATGAAATCGTCAATTTCGCTCATTTCTTAAATTTCCATTAAACTGTTTAGGTCACTAATAATATTGCATAAATGGTTTGTCTTTTTCTAGATCCTATAACAGACCTTGCAATATCAGAGGAGCATGTATGACCAATATTGTGGGTTGCATATATCAATGTGCTTACTGGAGGCCACTGTTAACAAGTATTTGAGTACTAAGAGAAACATGAAGATTTAAAGAGATGCTTCAGAGACCCAAGCCCCGAAGGAATTCTACAATAACAGAATTAGAGCTAGGTATGGTATCTTAAAGCAGCCAAAATGTTTTGGGTGCTTAAATCGCCTCATTATGGTAGCAGAAAAATACTGAGAACATCAATATATTATTTTTCAGGATGCAATCAAGTATCATGGGTCACATTTAAAAATAATATCTAACCAGATCTAATGCAGTAGCTCAATACATTGTGAAGGATGTGCAAGGATGCCTGTCACAAAGGAGGATCAAACGGAGGTGGTGCTTGAAAGTGGGTGGACACAAAATACTCACAAATTTACAAGCTCAAAGATGTTAGGCAAAGATATATAGAGTAAAATTCAAAAGAACAACAGTTTAATGAATCATAATGTAGTCCTTCACATCACACAATCTAAAAAGAACTATAACTCTTACAGAAGCGGTTTGGAGTCCTCTCATATCTTGCCATCTGCTCTGTGTTTTCAATCAGTTTGCAAGGATCAAATAATATCGATCTCCAAAGCAGTAAGTTATTGGTCCAGGGTCAGCAGTACACTGTCAACAGTTATATTTTAATCAAGGTAGTTTATTAAGGAATACCACTTTAAGCTGAACAAAAATCCTTAAATGTGCAAGATATAATTTCTTACATTACTTTAGTTAAATTCCACTTTGTATCTTGGAAGTTCAACAGCAAATACTGTAAAGACGTGTCAAATAATAGACTGCCAACAAAACATGCCTACTTACTTGCAGCAAACTCATGGCCTCATTGATATATGGCAAGCAATACACCCAAATGATTCTGGTTATACTCCTTATTCCCACCCACATATCTGTCACGAAAGGTTAGACTATTTTTTGGTATCCATCACGTTAAAAGCTAAGTGTAGTATTGACAAACTACCTCGGGTACTCTCGGACCATAACCCTCTCCTGCTAACCATTGAACTCGAATCTTCCACAGGAATTATGAAATCTTAGACATTTGAAAGGGCACCATTTACTAATGAACAGTACTGTGTCTCCATGCGACAATGGATTTCCAGATTCCTAGAAGAGAACATAGGGAGCGCATCAATCGCGATAGTTTAGGATGCACTAAAAGCAGGTATTAGAGGCGAGACACTGCGTTTTTCTTTAAATGCTAATTCAAAAGCAAAAGAAGAGATGAAGGTCCTTCAAAACAATGTAATCGAGGCAAAAGAAAGTCACTTTCGCTGCGAGGACAAATTGCTACCAATGAGAATGAAGGTGTCTAATTTCTGGATCCACAACCTTTTCTGTGCGGAATATCGAGGTAGAAGTGAAGGTATGAGTATGTAGCTGCTTGTCTGCAATCATGTCAGAAATGGTGAGTCAACAGCTGGCTTGAGGTACTAATGATATTTTACCTCTCAATTAAGGACTTTGATCACTCTTCCAGGCTCTTTCCTTCTGCAATATTGAGCTTTACTATTATTCAGCCCCATTTCCTGTCTCATCTTCTTTTTGACAATTTTGCAGCTAATATTAATACACACATGATACATTGATCTTTTAATGTATTCATGGGTGCCCATGCTCTGTTTGAGTTTTTTTCAGTTCTTTGTGTAGCAAGGATTCCATTGGCCCTTGTTGAAGCAAGGAAAATGAGAAACCCCTTCACCCAGTTGGGGAGCAAAAGGCAGCCAATAGTGGGGTGCAAAGGCCCTCATAATGCTGTGCTCCTATACTCATACACCTGTTGCTAGGTCCTTGGCTCATGGCATGGAACACGTTTCCACTTGTTTCTGTAATGCTAGAGAACACGTGAGCTCAAACATTTTACACAGTGAGCTCTTCCATGGAAATGTTAGCTCTTTTCTTGAACTTTTCAATAGGCTCATTTTTTATAGATATATAAGTTATTATAATTTGGGGGCTTTCAGTTAAACTTTACCTGCTATAGATGAGTTTACTATTCATCGTGCACAACCAGCATTTTGCCTTTGTCAATGCTTGTTTCTTTTGTCATGATTTTTTAAAAACGTTATTGGAAAAATCTCTTGTTTCAAAAACCATATATTGCAAAGCAGTCCCTGGCAATTAAGGAAACTACATTGTGTGTGGTTGGGCTCTTTTTGAAAGGACAGTGAAGTTAGACAAAAGATGGAGTGGGCGGATTCATAGTCCCTTGCTGGATGTTGTAGTCATAAGAAAATGTGAATAACACAATAGTAGACCAATAGATGAAGAGGGCAGGCTAAAAGCCTCTTTAAGTGAGTATTACAAATGACGCAATGGGTGAAGTAGGCTGGCCGAAAGTCCCTAGAAGTAATTTATACATTTATAGATACTAAAATCAAAGGGTTTTGGCTAACACCAGACTTAATAAAAAGGCATATAATGGACAGAGCATTTATTCGGCAGAGTACCAGGCATTTCTACTCTGCGTCATCCATCGTTGTTGTAAACGTGCTATTTTTCAGTCAACACTTGAGACAATGAGCCGCGATTAGCCGCTTCGCCATTGCCAATGGCCTGCCATTCAAAACCTATTGTTTAAGACATGGCTCCTGTGTGCTATCAGATTACATGTTCACTGTGGCAAGAGTTATCTGGTCTCTTACTGCCAAATGTCATAAAACAACCTGCCACTCGCGCTGCACTGAAACACCTCATTAATTCATAATCCGCACGGACCGTGCTTGCGTTACCAGGTGCTCAGTGAAAAAGATGTCATTTGTGCAGTACTACTGTAAACGTGTTAAAGAGTCTATTTACATGGGTAAGCATGTATTTACGCACCACGGCTCTCACTTGTGAGAACTGACAGATTTCGCTCGGGTTTTGGCCGTAGTAACTCGAGTAAACGTTCACGGTTTTTAAAACAAGACCGAGCTGTTTTGAGGCAAGGTGTACGTTTTGCCAACATTATTGTAAGAGTCCCGTTTGTGAGGACAGTCTGTTAACCCTTTCGATGCTGATGACGAGCTCAGCTCGTCATCACCCACGGGTGTCGTGTGCTGATGACGAGCTGAGCTCGTCATGGGAACAGCAAAATGGCAAAATCCAGCACAGGAGGGGGAAAACGCCTAGCAGCCAAGAGGTTAAAAGACTACCACGTCTGAGAACATAAAGAGTGGGGCGTATTACAGTTTTGCGAAGAAGCCCCGGGTGGTGTGATCAATAAATGTTGAACCATAAAAGGCACGATCACAGATGTGCCGTACCGGCGAGACTGTACCTACCGCCGCTAGAGCACCATAAACTGCCCCCGTCAAGCTGTCCCACCCCCTGCTATCACTTAAACGTCCAACTCGTTTCGGACGGAGATACACCTGCCCCAACGCACCATTGAATAGCAATGCAAAATATATATCACTTTATATGCAAATAACGAACGGGACGTGCCCTAGACTGAACTGGAAGTAGGAAACTCTGGGTGGCCACAGACCCCCCGTCTTCTCCCTCTCCCGTCCAACCAACCCCACCACCGCCACTTCAGCCACCGGAGTTATGCCAAGCTCTCGTTTTTTAAACTTCGAACATTACCCTCGCAGTGAACTGATTATTTAAAAGCCTGATTGGCATCGGAGTGTTTTCTTTGTCAGCAGCACACACACAAAATAGAAAAAACATTTTTTTTTTATTGGAGAGGGAGATGGGGCTCCGAGGGAGATGGGGCTCCGAGGTGTGCCAGCGAGCATAAATATGCAAAGGTGAAGAGCGTGCTCCGCCTTGGCAGCTTGCAACCCGTGTAACTGACACGCCATGATAGTGCTAATGAAGCGTGGCACGATGAGAAAATGAAGAATGGAGCGGCGCCTCGTGAGCAGCTGCACGCGGCCCCCTCTCCGGCTCGGGCGCCTCAGAGGCGAAGGGAGCTCAGCTCCGGCTTCAAACCCCAAACACGACCGCTCGTTACCGCACCCTGACCCAGCCGGGACCGTCAGCCATCGACTTAAGGGGAAAGCGGGCGCTGCTCAGTCCATTTACAAAAGGCACCTATGTACATTGTATTGTATTATATTACAATACCATGCACATGCGAGCACGATGAGAAAATGAAGAATGGAGCGGCGCCTCGTGAGCAGCGGCACGCGGCCCCCTCTCCGGCGTGTCAGAGGCAAAGGGAGCTCAGCTCCGGCTTCAAACCCCAAACACGACAGCTCGTTACCGCACCGTGACCCAGCCGGGACCGTCAGCCATCGACTTAAGGGGAAAGCGGGCGCTGCTCAGTCCATTTACAAAAGGCAACTATGCACATTGTATTGTATTATATTACAATACCATGCACATTGCACATGCGAGACATCCTGACGTCTTAAACGCGCCTAGATTAAGGTGCAGAAAGCATATGCAGGGATAATCTTAAAGGCAGCGAGGTGAGCATGGTTTTGTGTGCTTTCAAATTTATGGACGGGTAGCACAACTCGAATGTTATTTTGATATACAGGAGTTAGTGTAATCGATTGCATCAATATACCAACTGGAATTATCAGCGCTTTGTCTCGCGCACACTGCTCGCTGTGTGCCTCAGACATGCCCTGCATCATCTGTTTTCTCTTCACATCAAACGATATTCAAAGTTTGCACTTTTTGGTGGCAAGCTGGTCGCAATTCATTGCGTTTGTGCAAAGCAGGACCCAGCGGGGAGGCGGGGTGGGGGGGAAGAGTGCGCTGACAAGATAACTTTGAGAATTAGCTGAACTTTGACCGAGGAGGGAAGGGTTTCTTTGGAAAAGAAGTAGTACTGGTACGATGGACAGTGGATGATATGCGTAGATTGGTCATTTGTTGTAGATAGACGAATGGGGGAATGAGAGTATGAGAGGAGAAAGACAGAAGAAAACCGCGCGACGGCGCGATGTACATGCATTAGAGACATGGCTTCTGACTTGAGGGGAAATCAGTTCCGCAGACTGAAGGACGGCGTGTTGAGCAGATAGAGGCAATGTGTAAAGCAGGGATGCTACAGAGAAAGCACACCAGATGGGGTAGCTAGAAAGGTAGTCAGGCTGACAGGCAGACAAGTCGCATAGATAAGAGAGCTGGGCAGACAGGCATAGTATAAGCAGGACCACATGAACTATGCGGAGAAGAGGACCAGATAATGCTGCAAAAGCGCGGCGGACACGTCGCCGTGAGCGTGCACATCGGCAGCTCCGACACAGACTCACGCACGCGACCCAATCCCATGCGCGCGTGGCCAGCTCTGGTCTCTCTCTCCCATTGACGATGCTGGGTGCATGGCCAGCTCTTGTCTACACTCATTGTCGGCTGAGCCGACAGCTATAGTCCTCGCAGCGAGAGCGCGCTTTCGCTAAGTCGAGACCTAAAAAGGTATATGAACTAAATGAACAAGTCTGACATCAGCTAGCGGTTCGGACTCGTGAGGAAAGTACCACCAATTGTATAAAGTCTATTCGGGATCGAGAAGTAGGGTTAAAAACAGATTCAGTGGCAATCAAAAAATCATTTCAACAAGCATTTGCAATGCAATAGGTCTCGCATTAATTAAGTTTGAGCTATTGGCATTGCTAAATATTGCAACACCAATTGCAACAAAAGTCTATAAATTGTAGGCCAAAAATTTTTTTATTTATTTTTGTAGCAATGGTGGCATGCTGCGCTTTAGATGAATATGTTTAAAAGTAAAGTGCACCATACTGCGATTGCTACAACAGTTAATTGTGGATGCGTTAACAATTGATGTGTGCACTGAAGGCTGGTGGTGTGTTGCCTGGTGGAGGTGTGCACTGAAGGCTGGTGGTGTGTTGCCTGGTGGAGGTGTGCACTGCCGGCTGGTGGTGTTTGCGCGTGATAGAAGCGTGCACCGACGGCTGGTGGTGTGTTGCCTGGTGAAAGCGTGCACTGACGGCTGGTGGTGTGTGCTTGGAGAAAGTGTGCACTGATGGCAGGTGGTGTGTTTGTGCCTGGTGAAAGCGTGCACTGACGGCTGGTGGTGTTTGTTCCCGGTGAAAGCATGCACTGACAGTGTGGTTGTGTGTGTGGCTGTGTGTGTGGCTGTGTGTGTGTGTGGCTGTGTGTGTGTGTGGCTGTGTGTGTGTGTGGCTGTGTGTGTGTGTGGCTGTGTGTGTGTTTGGCTGTGTGTGTGTTTGGCTGTGTGTGTGTTTGGCTGTGTGTGTGTTTGGCTGTGTGTGTGTTTGGCTGTGTGTGTGTTTGGCTGTGTGTGTGTTTGGCTGTGTGTGTGTTTGGCTGTGTGTGTGTTTGGCTGTGTGTGTGTTTGGCTGTGTGTGTGTTTGGCTGTGTGTGTGTTTGGCTGTGTGTGTGTTTGGCTGTGTGTGTGTTTGGCTGTGTGTGTGTTTGGCTGTGTGTGTGTTTGGCTGTGTGTGTGTTTGGCTGTGTGTGTGTTTGGCTGTGTGTGTGTTTGGCTGTGTGTGTGTTTGGCTGTGTGTGTGTTTGGCTGTGTGTGTGTTTGGCTGTGTGTGTGTTTGGCTGTGTGTGTGTTTGGCTGTGTGTGTGTTTGGCTGTGTGTGTGTTTGGCTGTGTGTGTGTTTGGCTGTGTGTGTGTTTGGCTGTGTGTGTGTTTGGCTGTGTGTGTGTTTGGCTGTGTGTGTGTTTGGCTGTGTGTGTGTTTGGCTGTGTGTGTGTTTGGCTGTGTGTGTGTTGGCTGTGTGTGTGTTTGGCTGTGTGTGTGTTTGGCTGTGTGTGTGTTTGGCTGTGTGTGTGTTTGGCTGTGTGTGTGTTTGGCTGTGTGTGTGTTTGGCTGTGTGTGTGTTTGGCTGTGTGTGTGTTTGGCTGTGTGTGTGTTTGGCTGTGTGTGTGTTTGGCTGTGTGTGTGTTTGGCTGTGTGTGTGTTTGGCTGTGTGTGTGTTTGGCTGTGTGTGTGTTTGGCTGTGTGTGTGTTTGGCTGTGTGTGTGTTTGGCTGTGTGTGTGTTTGGCTGTGTGTGTGTTTGGCTGTGTGTGTGTTTGGCTGTGTGTGTGTTTGGCTGTGTGTGTGTTTGGCTGTGTGTGTGTTTGGCTGTGTGTGTGTTTGGCTGTGTGTGTGTTTGGCTGTGTGTGTGTTTGGCTGTGTGTGTTTGGCTGTGTGTGTGTTTAGCTGTGTGTGTGTTTAGCTGTGTGTGTGTTTGGCTGTGTGTGTTTGGCTGTGTGTGTGTTTGGCTGTGTGTGTGTTTGGCTGTGTGTGTGTTTGGCTGTGTGTGTGTTTGGCTGTGTGTGTGTTTGGCTGTGTGTGTGTTTGGCTGTGTGTGTGTTTGGCTGTGTGTGTGTTTGGCTGTGTGTGTGTTTGGCTGTGTGTGTGTTTGGCTGTGTGTGTGTTTGGCTGTGTGTGTGTTTGGCTGTGTGTGTGTTTGGCTGTGTGTGTGTTTGGTTGATTGTGTGTTTGGTTGGTTGTGTGTGTGTGTGTTTGGTTGGTTGTGTGTGTGTGTGTTTGGTTGCGTGTGTGTTTGGTTGTGTGTGTGTATTTGTATGTGGTTGTGTATTTGTATGTGGTTGTGTATTTGTATGTGGTTGTGTATTTGTATGTGGTTGTGTGTGTGGTCGTGTGTGTGTGGTTGTGTGTGTGCTTGTGTAGGGGAGACCTAAAAATGAACCACAAGCGCTCAGCAAAGCAACAGGCAGCCGTGCAGGACAAACCTGGGATTTCAGCCCTCCACATCGACCCCCACAAACAAATGCCAAAAGTGGCCACAGCAGAGCCCAACAGGCACCCGCTAGACAGGCGAGGAAAAGTGATAAGCACAAGCAATGGCGACCTTCCGCCAGCAACCTCTGGTAAGGCAGTCTGGCGCAAAGCGGACCAAAGAAAAAGCAAAGTATACACCGGCCGGAGAAAAATTAGCAGAGACCTCTGACCAGGTAATCCTGAGAACCATATAATGATTTCAAACAATGCTATAGGAATTCATTAAAATGCATATACGTTCAAGGCAAGGCTGACTGTACACCCTCAGGCCCTTCTAATCTGGATGGCTCAATTGGTCTAGCTTAGCCTACCTCCTCTCAAGGCATTGTGGAAGGTGCAGTGCTGCCCTTCTGTGCTGGAAACATGCCTACACCCACAGAATAACCAGCAAAATTCGCAATTTACAAGTACCACTAATGTACACGTTTGTTTTCATGTAGCCTGCTTATTTAGGGACACAATTATGAGCAGTACTTCTGAAAGCTACATCGATGAGGCAACTGGGCCAAAACAGGTGCACTGGTGATTTTTGTGTCGAATCTGCCATGAGTGCAGCGAACAGAGACGACAAGTGCGATATTAGGCACTACATTAAAAAAACAAGGTCAGTGGTGTAGACATTGTGTCCTGCGACCTACTGCAAGGAAGAGAATGCTGCTTGAATTATAAAATACAACAATCCGGGTTCAGTGGGGCCCTGGTGCCACTGCACCTGCTGCACTCACTGAAACTACGCCCCTGGCCAAGACACACTTGTTGACAAGCGCAGCGCTCTGTAAGCAGCGTAAATAGATCAGATAAATGATCAACTTTGACACAGCTGCTCACACTACCTGTAGGAAGGAGTAAGACCGCTCTTTGTCACACCCTTAGTGTGAAATGTTTTCAGAGTGCAATATCCCCCCCTCACCCCCGTGGGCCCCCCTCCAGTCTTACAAATTCGTACAAAGGAGAGTTTTGGTACTATACACACCATGATGAAAACATTTAACTTTCAACATTTAACATTTAACTGATTAAATTAAGGGAGGCCACACGTACTTCACCCAATAAACTAACACGTTGACCCCTCCCCGGCCCCCAACAAATACACGAGATGGTGCCCATGGATGCCACGCCCCACACCCTCACACGACCTTTGAACAGACAGCAGTGCACTAAGTGCAGCATATTACAAGGTGAACTACAAGTCCCAGAATGCAGTGCGCTCGTGGCAGCCAGGCACACCGGCTGTTCATTTACGCACAAGGCAGGTGTGTGCGCCTCGCCAGGGCTGGCTGTTACCTGCTGGGTAGAGTGATGTCTCCTGTTAACAAGACCCCCCTCCGGCCTGACTAGGGCACTTGGCACGAAGGCAGGTGCAATACACGGGAGCCCCGCCATAGGCCAAGATGAAAACACAATTAAGAACAAACCCCAGAAAGGTTAATCCACTTCGAGAAGACGCGCAGGCGGAGGGGGTGGAGAGGGGGGTAAAGTGTATTAGAATTGAATGCCCTCCCCCATCCACCCCGCCCCCCACCGGCACACAATGAGCTTGAGAACAGTCACTAATGCGATTACATCTTCAGGGGGGCGGGGTGCCCTTAGGACACCGCTTTGTTTGTAAACCCCGGGCTCTATCTACTCACTGGCACATACTATAGCACACTGAGCCAATGCAGCCGCTTCTAGGTGCTTTACAGGTGGCTGGATGTACCATGGATTGGGCAACAAGGCCAGCTACAGGCGGGGAGGGCGTGCACTTCTCAGTGTCTCACAGAGCTGAAAGGGGGGCGAAGAGCTAGATCTGCGCATCGCCTGGGGGGTACACACGAGGTAGGCCGAGCACAGGAGTAGTCATGAGGCCCAGTCAGATCTATCCT